>NW_010294753.1:0-45835 GCF_000700745.2 Antrostomus carolinensis
CCCATACAGGGGCTGTTCTGCTCTTCTTGCTGCCAGTGGCAGAACTCCAGCCAACTTTGACAGCCAGGATTTTGCCTGGTGCGAGTGTGGTCTTTGCTGAATCAGACACTGAAAGGGCTGATACAAGAGACTAATTCCCCCAAGAGTGTATGGGGAAGAGCAGTACTTGATGATCTCTGGGTACAGAGCCTGTGACCCTGTTTGGGGTGGTTTATTTGCCAGCAAAACTGGGTGCTGAATGCTTCAGCTCTCCAAAGATAGCTCTGAACTCACCAAAAAGTGTCCAGGCACTGTCAGTGTGAGAATGAGCCTCTGGCTCCCACTTAGCTCACGTTAGAGGTGAACCCCGTCACCTTTCCTAGCAGTGTACAAACTAATAGTCTAACCTGGCTTGTAAATGAGCCACAGTATTAGTCCGCACGAGGCCAGCATCTCTCTTAAAGTAAAATTAGCTGTTTCAAAATGAGAGTCTTGTCAAAAGGTAAACCTGAGGAACCTATTAAATAAGTAAAGAATCATTTTCTGCTGTAGAAGTTGTATTTTGGAATGGCTGGTAAGTCTAAAGATGTGTCAAAAAAACCCCAAAATGGTGCTAATAATGTGCACAGCTCCTTTCTAACAGTGCAAACGTCACACGTTTGTTCCTTCTTTCCCCCATCCATGTAGCTTTTTCTGGAAAAAGTAGGAAAAGCAGAACACCAGGGTCAGTTGCCCTCCACCCACCCCTGGTCCATTGTGAGCTTTATTACTCACAAATTTTTTTCGACTTTGAAGGGTGTGTGTAGTACCTATCCTCTGATAGGGGACTACAACAGCGTGTTGTTTTCTTGTTCTTGTGTCGCATCAAATGGTTCATCTGAACTGCAAACAGGGATTTACAGAACCCGGTTTCAGTTGTGTCGCAGTGAGGCAGGGGCTGGTAGCTGGGGGATTTGTTTTAACATCGAATAACAAGAATATATGTTTTATGATTCTTTCAAATCTTACAAGTTCTTTTGAGGAAAAAATGGTAAAACCACTTTAATGAATGTATATGGGAGCGCAAATGAAAACTGCTGAATGCTGCTGCTTGTGTTCCAGACCCTCTGTATTTTTGGTTGTCACTGGAACAATAGATGAGAAACAACTCTATAGTTTTAATTTAAATTTATTTTATGACTTACATTTTTTGATTAAAGATTGATCCTTTGTCACTCACAGGCAATAAATCTGGATAGTGTAGATAGTAGAGGAGATCATTTACACACAGGACCAAGTCCTTAGCAGCTGTACAGTGGTTTTTTGAAGCTGTGTTTATTTACACTAGATGAGCATTTGCCCTGCTGTATTTATTGTATCATTAGTGTTTTGTTCTGAATAAAAATGGGACTCTCTTCATCTTCAGGAGAATGAAATAGGCCCTGAGTTTCTATAAACAGCTGTAACACCTCCGGCCTTGGCAGCTGTCTGCTGAAATTACAACTTTGTATTAGGAACATGCCCTCACCTCCAGTTTTTAATGGTGATGGACAGTGCATTTCCATCTGTTATTTCCTTTGTGCATTTTTTTTTTTTTAATATTCCTGTTTTGATATACATCCAGACATATGCTTGTTACCCAGCTGTTATTTCAGGATAATGCCTTTTCTGGGGCTAGAAATGCTTCTGAAGGGCTCCTATAGTGGTGCCAGGGTCTGTCTCTCTGGATAAAGACCACTGTGGCCAGGGCACCTGGAGCAGCCTTTGCCCATCACAGCAGCAGTAGTAGTTCTCCAGTTTGTTGTTTTTTTTTTTTCCTATTTCTCCAGTCCCACTGTCTACTTTTCTCTTTTTGAAGTAAAGAAAACTCATCTGCTAAACATTGCCCCCAGTCCTTCAGTCCATCAAGCACAGCAACAGGAGACGTGTATAAAATGAAGAGCAGGGTGAGGACAATATAGTTACTTCCCCACAAAGGAATCTAGAGACAAAAGTAAGATGTCTCACTATGTTATTTTACACTTGAGCTAGTTATATCTAGGGACAAAGTCTTACCTCTGAAATAGGATCCAAAGTAGTTCCACTAATGCTGGAAAAATATGAATGAAATGTAGAGATATAGATATATATACATATTTGTATCATATATTTGATGATTTGGGGAAAATATTAAAAGCCCAAGTGTTTATATGGATTCTTTATCTGAAAAAGAAATCCTAATAAGGGCTAAGATTTTTTTTTAGAGTTGATGATTTGATCAATTAAGTTTAAATTTAAAATGATTCTGCCTGTGGAACCATAAACTGATGTGACCATTATCATGGGAGAAGGCAAAGTATAGCTGCTGGTCAAATTCATGAAAATATAAATAAAACAATAAGAAATATTTTTATTCGGTTCTTTGTACTTAAAAAAACTCCAACACCCTGAAAAAAAACAAAACCACTAAAAAACCCTCAAAACAGCAATAACAAAACCACCTGCCCCCCCATTTTTAATGTGAAGATTCAATCTTCCTTATGTAGGTTATATTTCTAGTGGGGAACCTAAACCATCTCAAATCACTAAAGACTGAATTTAGGATTTTATTTTAAAGACTATAATGTATTTTTAGCTTATTTTAATCACTCACTAAGTGCTGGTTTTCTTACCTGTATAGTTATGTATGTGAAGTATGAAGGGAAAAGTGCTAAAGTACAAACTAAAAGTCTCTCTTTCATAGATAGGACCATATCTCTGTAAGTGTGTTCTGTTATTTTTCCATTATTATGTGTTTAATATTAATTGTCCCCCTCCTCTCATATTGCAACCATGAAAAGAGGGGGGAAGGCATCTTTGTGTAGTTTGAACTAAATTTTATATGCAAGTTGTTGTGAATATCCAGCTAGTAACATACATAAAAAGGAAGCAGGCTTTAGAGCTCCCTTCTAATTGATGAACAGTTAGTACTGCCACAGTAATGAATAATTCTCCTTTGTATCTTTTAAAAATCTTTACATAAGCAATAATATTATTTACCATTACCACAGGTTGACCATGAGCCAGCACTGTGTCCTTGTGGCCAAGAAGGCTAATGGCATTCTGGGGTGTATTAGAAGGGGTTAGTAGGTCAAGAGAGGTTCTCCTCCCCCTCTGCTCTGCCCTGGTGAGGCCACATCTGGAATATTGTGTCCAGTTCTGGGCCCCACAGTTCAAGAAGGACAGGGAACTGCTTGAGAGAGTCCAGCACAGAGCCACCAAGATGATTAAGGGAGTGGAACATCTCCCTTATGAGGAAAGGCTGAGGGTGCTGGGTCTCTTTAGGTTGGAGAAGAGGAGACTGAGGGGTGACCTCATTGTTGTTTATAAATGTATAAAGGGTGAATGTCATGAGGATGGAGCCAGGCTCTTCTCAGTGATGCCCAATGGTTGGACAAGGGGCGATGGCTGCAAGCTGGAGTATGGGAGGTTCCATGCAAACATAAGGAAAAACTTTTTTCAGTGTGAGAGTGATGGGACACTGGAAGAGGCTGCTCAGAGAGGTTGTGGAGTTTCCTTCTCTGGAGACATTCAAGACCCGCCTGGACACGTTTCTGTGTGACCTACTGTAGGTGATCTTGCTCTGGCAGTGGGATTGGACTAGATGATCTTTTGAGATCCCTTCCAATCCCCAACATTCTGTGATTCTGTGAAAGTTGCTCTTGGATCATATGCGTTTACAACCAAGAACAACAACAACAACAAAAGCTAGATCTTAAACAAACAAAATATTTAGCATCTGTCTCTAGTTCTCTATCTGCTAAAATTATTGAAAGCCACAATAACTAAAACTGCTGATACAAGCTTCTCAAATAGCTATTAAATCACACCAACATAAAACCTATAATTGGCTGCTGTAAGCTGCAGGATCTGTTCCAGGTCATCACATACACAAAGCATCCTTTGATCCCTTTCCTTGCATGCCTTCTTAATCCATCTCTTGTTGTTTTAACCTTTATTCTGCATCATAATTCCAATACTTGCTTTTATCTCTCTGTCCTTCAGCATAAATCAAGTGATAACCCCAGAATGCTTGTGGTAAGTGACTGAGTTAAGTAACAAGGACCATTTGTGGCTATCAGGATGAGTTTCCCCGCTGATGTGGTGGCTGGTGGGTGGTGTGGAGAAGCGTGCCTGTGTTTTCCTGTCAGTTTTAGACTTTTCATCATTTTAGATTGCTATCATCCTAGAGCTACATTCCCAGAGATGCACAAGCCTATAATGTCTTGTTGGTCAGACTGGAGATAGGGCATAACAATACAGATCTGAGTTCTAAAGTCCTCCTCCTTTTAATGTTTGAAAAAATTCAGATCAGAACTGTGTGCCTGGTTGGCCTGTGCTGTGTGGCTGAGATTGGGTTTGTTCTGGGTAAATACCTGAAAACTCAGATACTTATCGATGTTGCTTCAGTGTTCAAAACTGAGCTAGAAATTCCATCAGCACAAGTTTATCTGTGAAATTTATGGCATCTCACCATCAGGTCCAGACTGGGATGTAGAACTGTAAGACACTTATCTGAACATTTCAGACCTAAAAAAAAATATTTTTTTTTTTGTCTTTAAGTGGTCAGAGGTTCAGCACAGAACTAATGCAGTTGTGTCATTTTATTCAGTTCATTTCCCTCATACCTGAAAACAGAGGTATAAACTCTGACAAGAAGAGCTGTAGATTTAGTGGGTGCAGTATGAACAGATGATAATGTGCAAAAACTTGTAACAAATACAAAGATTAATTGAACAACTACAGTATAGAGGAAGGTTTTTCATTGTAGGGATCAAGCAGGCAAGGACAGGTGGCCTTTTTAATGTAAGCTGATGATTAATGTGATGTGATATGAGTTACGAAGTGTGTTGATAGCCTACTAAACCTCCTCCATATGAGTTCTCGGGGGAGGCTGTAGAAATGCATTATCTGTCACACAAAATAAACTGGTGAAGTTTTAGTTGAGATTAGTTCTTCTTTCTTGCCTTACTGTTTCTGATTAGAGAGGAGTGGCATGCCTGACTCCAATTCTGCCTCAGAGCCAAGTTGTGTATTAAAAGAAATCAGGACAACAAACAGTACCTAGGAGATGTAGCGAGATCACCTGTTATACAGAAGAGCAAAATGAACACAATTGCTAGCCAAGGTGATCAAGGCTAATTTGCATGCATTGTATTTGGTTTAGTTAGTTCTGGTTAGTTTTCTTTTTTTAGTAGATTGATCTGTGACACCATATGTCTCACCTTGCAATCTCTCACAACTGCAGTTCAACGATCCTCTTTACCCAGACCTAGAAAAGGGATCTTCATGCACGATTCTGTTTGTGATTTTTTTTTGTTCACTTATTTTAAAAAATAAAGGAAAATGCAGACATTCCACATATGATGTAAGTCCACTCTGCTCCCACAGATTTTGTTGAGAACTGAAGGAATAAATTTTCCTGACATATTTTTCTGGAATATTATCTGTCTCTATTCAAACTGGCTACATGCAGAATTATTCCCGTGAATGGTGATTAATGAAACAAAAAATGCAGCTGACACTTCAATGACCTTCTCATTTCTCACCTGGAACCACTCAGTTATAGCTGAGATTATAGGTGTTTTATTCATACTGTCTGTCATTTGTAAAGAACATCTCCCCCTTGCTAGGTGAAACCTGGCTGAGCATTTTGTTGCCAGTGTCCCATGCTGTTGTGGGCCTAGAGGGTGTCTTGCTTTGTGTGTATGTTGTTGTTGATTATTTTGACTCTCCTGGTTTAAACTGTGTGTCTGCATCTGTTCCTTGAAGGAGTATTAATTTTTAAAACATGGAAAATTTCCATATTCACCATTATTTTAGCAAAAAGCTATTCAGTGTGCATATTCCATGTAGGCTGTTGATTAATTCCCAAGGCAAGTGTACCCTTTAGCTTTACAGTCTCACTCAAATTTGCCTGATTTGTGCAAAGAAAATATATTGAGCTATAATCCTAACAACTGCAGTTACGAAAACATATTTAATTTTGATATTACACAGTCTTAAAATATTACTGGGCGGCTAGTTGGTCAGAGTATGCAGAGAAACATATTTTGTTTTGATACACATGGCTGAGCAAACAAATTACCTACGCATTTGTAATTTTATCTTTGGCAGTTTTCTTGAGGGAGATGGGTGAATACTCATAGTAGTCTAAATCATATTCTTTACTGCAAAATATTAATGAAAATTAGGTTGTTGATTCTTTAAATAACAGTAGGAGAAGCAGCAAATAGAACCAATTAATCTGTATGAGTACATAGATTCATCATAGTTATCTGTTCGCAATGCATTCACATCAACCTCTGGAAATAAATTTAGGGGAGAACGGCTGCTGGGCTGTGAGTGCCAATTTGTCTGATGCACTTTGGCAGATGTTGCCGCCTCTGCGACTTCAAAGGTACCAAAAGAAAAGAGGAGTGGAGAAAGGTTTAGATCATGATTGCTCAAGCTTGAGGAAACACCTAAAACTTTGATTCACAAGAATCTCTGTCTCCTGGGAGGCTGAGGAACAGCTGCAGCAGGACAGGAGCTGGGGGTTGCGCAGACTTGGACTGTTTTTCTAATGAAGAGAAACTTCATTAGCCTGTGGCTTTGGGAACCTGCTCTGACTTTGACCTGGTTTAGGCAAGTCCTTAAGGGAGTTGATTTTTGAGCAGTTGGGCTTGCACAATGCTATGTGATTGTCAGGAACTCCTGAGTGTGTGTGCGTGCACACCTGACTATCTAAATAGGTGTTTTGATTTTATTGTTGAACATCCTGTGAAAATCAGACTTTATTTAAGAACGTCTGTCTGTGTTATGGCAAACTGTCTTGGCTGCTTGAAATGGTAGCATGGGTTAAAGTTGGCAGAAGCTGTATTTGACTGTGAGCCAAGGCCATTAAAGCCCTGATGTTTTTTTAAACATATCCTGGAAGCAGGGCTAAGATATTGGAAATTAATAAAGAAAAAAAAAAAGTATGAATACCTATTTACACTATTTTTGAACTGCACTTTTTGGAATTGAGCCGAGGAGCAAATGTGAATGGTACCAAAGGCTGTAGGTGTGGAATGCGTGCTGTTCAACCTGGGCATAAGTCAAAATGACAAGTTGTTTAAGTCTTAGCTGAAATGCGCTGCTCTTTAAAATGAGACAAAAACTGTAACCAGAACCTTGGTTATCTTAGTAGGTGGCAGGTAGAGCTGGTAAAATACCTTTTGTTGAAAATACTTTATTTGATGAGTGGTAACATTTATCAAAAATATCCTATCACATTCATATTGAAAGGATTGACTGAAAAGCTTAGCTTATAAACACAAAGGATTGAATTGTCCAGTGGCTCCTGAAGCCTTTTCTCTGAGAGAGGTTTGAAAATCTCATTCTAAATCAATACTTTCACAGTAATATGTAATTTTTGCACATCCACTGTTTAGAATGAGTTTAGTAGATATCAGAATAAGTAGAACTTTTCCCTTCAGACATAGTAGCAGTGAAAAGTATCTAAAAAATAACACTCTGTTTATAAATTCTCTCCATCCATACTCCATGGTTAATACACATTTTCTGGAAAGAGAAGTACTCAAGTGCTCTGAACAAATCTACCCCTTAATTAATTTCTTCCCATGTTATTCCTGCGTTCATTACAAGAAACCTTTTTCATTTAAATTCACAAGGTACAGTCAAATCGTACCTGCGTTCATTACTGTATCATACTGACTTTTTAAAGCACTCAGAAATAACACCTTTGACCTTTAAAAATATAGGTGAAGACGAGGCTCTTTCAGACTTTAACAATGTCCTATGGTCATTGACATAAACCCAGAGCAGAGTCCTATATGGCTATGCACTATGTTAAGTCTGAAGACTTCAATGCTAAGGAATTCCATGCAGACTATTTGGACTGTATGTGTTGACTTGGTTGTATCACAAACTATATCAATAGTCTTGAAAATGTTGGGCCAAACTCTCCTCTCAGTGTATACCGGTAACATTGCTGAAGTCATGCAAGGTACACCAATAAAAAGGAAATGTGGACCAAATTCTTGAAGGTTAAGCTTAGAGGAGTAGTAATAGTGATCCCTCGAAATCTGAAGTCTGACATAACAAGTTTTGCACTATTTCCTTTTAAAACATAATGGATTTATGACATGACATTTCACTTGCTTTTTACTGTAATCATGTCATCTGTGTCTGCATGGATATCATTATTTTGACACAGGGTCCAGATGATTTGCTCTCAGGTTTCTGATTCCTAGTCATAATAAGGAAAATAGATGCAATACAAAATATGTAAGCCTGATTTAATAATCCTCCCTTATACAAAATCAATACATTTCAGAGATGGTTAAAAGAATGGATGGACCTTCAATTTCTGTATGTGGAAGGTGAGTTTTGTACATGTAGGTAGAGATACATGGGTACAAATCTGTGTAGATAAATGTATCTATAAACCAGAGAGATAAAATTAACTTTTATATTTGTATATATATATATATATATGTGGATGCCAGAAATGTCATTAAAATGGAAATAAAAAGATGAGAGATGATATACAAGCATTCAAATATATTAACTATTCATGTAGCAAACATTCTGTTTGCATTCTCCAAAACTACTTTTATTTAATCCTGTATTTTACTCCAACATCATTATTTCTAGATACCATCATCTGTCTCAAGAATGGCCCAAACCTACCTATAGAAAAATCAGTTGAAAAAACAATAGCTCTCCAAAACATATATCATTGCCTCTTTTGTCAAAATGCCACATCCTCAGATAACACAGCATCTATACTAAACAGAACATTTATTGTAACTGAAGATTACTTTTAACTCCTAAGATCATTTCTGCATCAAAATGGATCAAACCTTTGAATGAAGCACCAGAAATTTGTACGAATCTTAATTCATTCCATGTGGTACTGAAATGTGTAAAGAAAATTATTAAGCAGTTACCAGATAGAGTAGAAAAGGATTATGATTTTATTTTTTCCCCAGAATATCTACTGTATATCTTCAAACAGTTCCTAAACTTGATCAGATTAATCACTGAAAACAGAATAGCCACAGAGAAACAGACACCAAATTGAGTCTAATGTTTCCATTTTCTAAGATGCAAAGTGCACCAGCACATCTCAGACTGTCACAATGGCAGCATGTTGGCAAGTGCATTTTCTGGTATGCAATTGACTTCACTGAATTCATCAAATGCAGTCAGGAAACTGCATGGGTGAAAAACATCACTAAGCACTGGGACAAACGCATACACAACTGCCAGTGAAGGACAGAAGCATTCCTTTGTTTGTGGAAGAATAATTTTCCTATTTTTTTGAAGTGCTTCTCCTAACACTGCGTATAGCTTGGGTAACAAAGCAGAGTGGGCTTGGAGCACGAGCTGGATTCTGTTCAGTTAAAAACTAAATGGCAAAATGCAGTCTCAGGAAGTCATCTGATGTGCTCCAGCTGCAAATAGACACTCAGTCCACAGGAGCAACAAAAGAGCTTGTCAAAAGCAAGACCCATGTAAGTGTATAGTGTAGATTTTGTCTCCTCAGCAGAGCTGTTTTGCTCTGCAGATCTGCTCTGAGGGGCTGCACCATTTGGTACGGGAGATGCAGCATCAGGCCATCTGTGGCACAACAGTCCATGTCTCTACCATTGGACTTATTCTACTGTGTAGGGTAGCCACATCCAAACCAGTGCTGGGACGTGTCTCTGGCATGTGCTAAACCTTCAGTCATGCCTAATAAATGTTGGAAGTAATGTTAATTGGAATGGGCCAAAACCATGCTAGACACCCTTTTGACAATGTCATGGTTGTGGCAGTTGTGTTCTTCCACCAGGAAACTTCTTCAGACACCTTTAATTTAGTAGCATAGGCATAGTCCCTCTTTCCACAAGCTGATGCTTCCAGGAGGTTTTTCTGAATTAATACTCCAAGGGGTTGGCAGTCTGTGGCTGGGCACCAGAACCATATTGCTTGTGGAGCTGCAGGCCTGGCCCTCAGTAGTTTTAAGCCCACTGAGCTGAAGAACCCGGTGCCCAAATGGCCCCAGAAGCAGGAGCGCTCTGCTCAGCAGGGCTGCCAGGGTCAGGTGTGTGAGAACCCTGGTTGCTGCTGGCTCCAATGAGTATGTTTAGTAGGAGCTTCTCACCACTCTCTCTCAGCCTTCACAGCTTTGTAGAGTTTTGCAACTATAGGCATTCTGACTTCATTATTTAGCAAATTCCCAAGTTGTTCTTAAGAGTAATTTGTGAGAATTTGCACGAAGAGGTGGCGTAAACAAACCTGTGACAATAGCAGAGGTGACAAATTCCAACTAGAAGGGATGGAGAGATCAAGAAAAGGAAGGTATCTACTGCAGAAGCAAAAGTGCCGTCTCTGACAAGACACTTAGAAGGCATCGTCTGTACCTTTTATTATTTCCATATAAACTGTTTTAGGTCTGGGAACTCGGTGTTTTGTTGCTCATCATGAAAGAATTGCAGAAACTGAAGGTTGAAAGGTAAACTTATCATTGCAATGTATTTTCATAGGCTGAATCAATACCCATGTGATTAGTAGTGGTTAGTGTATGGGAATGGAAAGAGTTTCCACCAGCGTTTTTTCTATTAAGGAAAAATGTAGAACGAATACCAAAAAATACTCAAGATATGTCAGAGATTTTTTCCTTACCATGACAATTTTCTTTACCTTCCTCTTTTTGAGAAATAAAAATACTGAATTTTAAAATTTTTTGCTGGAAATACATTTGAGTGTAGGAGGTAATTGAAGACAGAAATGGGAGAAGGAAAAGCAAAAGAACAATAAATGAACAACGATCAACAGAATGAAATGAAAAAAATATGTTGGAACTTCTCCCTTTGCATAAATGAAAATTTAATTATGTAGACTTAAGCCACAGTAACAGACTGATAGTCATGGCAGATGCTGTAGCATAAACAGTAACATCTGTATCACAAGCAATATCAGATCTCTGTAACGAGAACAAAACAATATTAACAATATTGAGAGGATTCTGTTTCAGGACTCTAAACTTGTTTGCATCAGTTCTATTTTTGAGTTGCTGCTGACTTGAGAAGATTTGGTGATGGAATTGGGACCTCTTTTGTGTTTTCTAATGCACTGAAGTCTATTCTGCAAGAACTTTCTTGTTATTTCAAAAGATGCCACATTCAGTCTCAGAAAAGGAGATGAAGTCCTGAGGGCTAATCTTGAGTCTCTTTAGTGGGCATATTTACCAGTAACATGGAAATTCCGCATGGATGAGGAATCAAACCCACGAAAACATGGACAGTGAATTATTTTAGATTAATCAAATGTGTAATGTCTTAGTAAAGTCCTAGTAAATGCACTGAGGTAATCTAAAGAGTTAGAGATTGTGATCTACTTTTTGGTTTGGCTTTTCTTTGGTGGTTATCAGGGTTGCAGGCCACCACTTCATGTGCATTAAACAACTTACCTTTGCAAGACTGTAGAATTAGGGATATCCTGCTACCACATTAGTAGTTTTGCCAATTTATAGTGTGTGTTCTAGAGCATGGAGGGAAACTCTTGTGTGATTTAATCAGAAGATCCCTGTGGCCACCCTCTACTCCAATTTAGGCAAAGCCTTGCACAGGTATTCTTCTGCTGTATTAGGCCATTGATGTAAGTATCCTTTTTGGTGCCAATTTGTTTATGGGGTAATAAATTGGACAGAGTTAATGGCCATGTAGCTCTCATGAGTTAGTAGCCAAGCTTTTGTTGCATGATTTTAGGATTGATACAAATCAGAAATATTCTGTTATATGCAAAATCTCTGTCTGAAAAATCCCTTTTTAAATGCTGCTTGGTTTTTATACTCTGGGGCAATGAGGTTCACATTTTTAGTGTCACAGAGGACTTCTTTTACCATGTTGATTTGTGTAAGAGACCACCTACTCCCTGCCAAGATACAGGGAGTTACTAGGCCAGAGTTGTATGTCTGGATGACATATTCAAGTTTGGCACAAGCTGTACCATAATTCTAGAGATTTACAGTATTAATGAGTATATATTAAATTTGATACTGGACAATTAAGAAAGATGATGAGTTGAAAAGTAAATTTGCAAGCCAAAAGTAGTTTCAAAAGGTGAGAAGAAAGTTGGCCAGCTCTTGTTGCATACTGCTATTTACATTAGGGAAATGCATGGTACTTCAGAACAGTTGTAGGGCCTTGCTCGTGAGGACAGAATGGAGGACACCAGCTCTGATGGAGAGTGTGCACAAGCAGAAGGGGCAAAAGCAAATGCTGACTGAAATCAGAAGGTTGAAAGTGGAGTAGGGGTGAGATGAGAATGATGGGAGGAGGTTTCCATAAGTGTCCAGGTGGCTTATATGCCTCTAATGCCAGTTCCTTTGAGGGTAACAGAGAAGCAAGAATTGAGTTGGGCGAGGACTTTGTTTTTGCAAAACCAGACTCTGCTAAACCTGATTTTCTCTGAGGTAAAGGCTGTAAGGTTATGCTGGTTCCTTGGTGCCTTGATTCTTGTGGTCATAGCAGAGTGGCAGACGGGTGGTAGTCATCAACATACTGAGCCAGTGAGGGGAGCATCATTGTTTGTGGCTGGGAGAAGAGCTCCAGTTGGGTATGTTGGGGTGGAAAGAGCTCTACCGCCTCTTGAGGAGCCTTATCCTGGATAACCACTGGACAAAAGCTTCATGCAATGTTTGTAGCCATGGTTTTATGAGAAGATAATGATCTCTTTTCCTACACAGCTGTGCCTTTGGTCAGAGCTGTAATGCTGTCAGTGGTGCAGACAGCAGATATTGACCCAGGAGGAGGAGTTACACTGAGGACTGGAAAGCGAGATGGTTAAGATGAAATAATGAGCTGTGTGTTCCAAAGGGGCCACTGATTTTGGATGCCCTACTTTTTAGGTGCTCAGACATGAAACATTTTGGTAAAACTCACAGAGGGTTTTGAAGCTAGAAGCTTCCACTGAAGTGAAAATGAGTACCTGACTTTGCATTGCTTTGCACAAAAGAAAAATAACAGGAGGAGTATATGGCTATTTGAGAGGTGAATGTTTCAAACCAGAAGAACATTTTTAGCATAACAAAAAGACATATAATCACCATAGGAGTGCTAAGATTAAAAAAGGAAAACGGATAATGAAGTATTTGTGGGGAAATAAATATTCGTGAACCCAATTAAATTTTAGGTAATAAAATTAGTAATTAATAATGAATTATTAATTCTTAAATACTACTACTACTTAGCACTGGAAAAGTCAATTTATGATTCAGTGTTTAGTGGGACTATTATGCCCTACAGCAGCAGGTAACTACTAATATATAGTTCTATCATCTGAGCTTGCTACAAGCAGTTGTTCTGCTGTTCTGAGAGGTACTGACTTTTCCCCAAATGCTCAGTATGGGGCTAAATTCTGTCTGTGGTTTTCTGTGTGACTGCTAGTATCTGCAATGCGGGCTTTTTGGAGCATATATTACTCATTTAGTATGCATGTGTATTACATATGCCACTGTGCTGACCTTTACCATCCCTTATTTCTGTTTCATTTGACTTGTGCAGAGAATATCCTTGGGGTTTATTTGCCCTGTCAGTCAAACAGGGGTACAGATCTACTTTTAAATCTGGATTTGCCCACTTTTCTTGAGGGTTTTTTTTTTTGTTTTGTTTTGGTGTTGGTGGTTTTTTTTGTTTGTTTGTTTGTGGTTTGCTTTTTTTTTTTTTTTTTTTCCCCAGAAGTACTATTTAGGCACAGGCTTAGAGCTGTTGTACAGTTCAGCATATTTTGTGCTGTATTGCAGGCTGCCTTCAGTATGAAGGAGTTTGGACATAGACAGGTTACAGGAGTGTGCTATAGTTCTCCTTACCAGAAGCTGTTGCAAGTCACTGTCTTTCCAAGCACAACTTGGCATTGAGTGATGTCCAGAAATGTGGAGCAGAGGAGCAGAATATGTTTGTCCAGGATCTTGATTTTCTCTGTTGGGTTTGTTTTTCAACCTGATATCATAGGTGGTGGCAGAAGGTTGCATGAAATACTTGGAAAGTGGGAATCAGATACTGCAGCTCTCCTTTCTTAGGTCTCTGTCCACTAAACTTGGAAGAAAATATCCCAACCTGCTTTCTGCACCGTTATGCCTTTGCCTTGGACCTGTATCAGGATAATCAGCGTGTGTGATTTATGCTAGCAGGAGTTCACACAAAACAAGCACTCTCATATTGTTCACTAAAGAGCTGTCCTTCTTCGCTGTCTGAAAATCAGAGTCCTTGTTGTTTGTCAGTAATATCCATGAGGACTCTGTCATAGATTTATTGAGTACTCTTGTTTCGCCACAAAGATTTCCGTGTTAGATATCACCTTATGTTGTCTCAGTGCAAAAGTTCTGAGCTAAGGTGGCAAAGGGAAAAGGTGAAAACTTACAAGCAAACAAAATCCTGGAAGGTCATTGCTGCCATGAGCTGTTATGAGGATGGACTCCAGCATCTAATAGCGACAGCAGGCTTTTTCACTGAGGTAAGATTCTTTTCTGCTTCCTTCCAGTTGTCACATATTCTTTACTAAGTGTAATGAACGAACAGGAAAAGAAAGCTGAATATTTATAGTCTTGCTGATATATGCAGTCAAACTTGAATGATATAAACTGATGGAAATTCTATTGCTTCTCTATCTGTTCCTTTATTTTTCTCAGTTTTATCACTTCCTGATTGTAATTTTTCCATAATTCAGATCCAGGGAACTCTAATCAATGTTCTTCGTAAACTATTAGTTTTGATGAAACTTTTGTGCAAGTGAGAAGAGGCATGTGTCCAGATAGTTGAACTGCACAAAGGCTGATGATGTATCTAAATGTAGTATGTTAATACACTCTGTCATCCCTATTGCATACAAAGCTTGTATGTAATATACATATTTAATTGCATTATTATGGAATATACATATGTAATTACATTAGTTCATTATAAAAGTGGTACCTTTCATACTTAAGCACTGTGTGCTTAATGTGGAAACAATTTCAAAATTGCCAGTTTGATGCTTTAACATTAGCTAGGATTTATTTGACAAGTTCTGCTCATGGAACTTATTCTTAGTAAATAGCTCTGCATGAAAATGTTGTTTGTTGGTCTCAGCAAAGTGGACCTAAGGAACTTGTCGTTCCTCTCCAATGGAATTTCAAAAATAATTTGATAACATAATACTGGATTCCTCTAAAATCCTTTTAGGTACGCTCAGGGTAATGAACATCTTTCAGGAACAGAATAGCATATCCTGGGTGTAGCATAGTTAAATTGTGGTGTGGTATCAGTGTAGCTGGGTCTTAAATGGTGCCTCTTCAGCTGACTGAAAGAAGGGCATGGATTTCTCTACCTGTTGAGCCTGAGTTGCTCCTGAGAACAGCATTCAATATTGACAGCTTTTAAATCCTCTAAGGGGTTACACTGAGCCCTTATTTTCGTTCATAGTTTAGGAAAATGTTACTTAGTCTGATACTTATTTTTAAAACTGCTGATAAGAAAATAAATATGTCCTCAACCTGGAGCTTAGTATCAGGAGTTTAATGTGCATTGACAGTAATGTATCTGCGTCTCATTTAACGTGCTGCTGTTGAAATGCACACGTTAACAACTTCTTTTTTATTAAGATATCTCCTTGACAATATAGTGGAAGATTACAGGTTATTTGTGCCAAATCCTTTGCTAGGTATTATATATATTGCTATGCCTCAAGTCATTCACATAAAATAGATTTTGAGGGAAAACATTTGTATATCAACATTTCATTTCATTTCTTTGCCTCATTGAAAACAGCGAAAGCCATCCTGTTTCTGAAACAAGATACATATATTATAGTTCACCATTTTGGAGAATGCCATGTAATCCATAAATTTCGGTACACACGCTGTAATTGTTTTCAAAAGAAGAGTGAGTGTGGCATGTAGCTGAATTAAGTAATGGATCAATTACGCTATTTATCTTTTTTTCTGCTGTTTACTACACATAAGGAGCATACTTTTAAACTGTTTATTTTTCTTAATTTTAACACGAAATAATTATATGTAAAAAAATGAGACCCAAAATATTCCTTTCCTAAAACAGAGCTGATATTTCAGACAAAACCATTTCAAGGTGATTTAAAGCTGTAGGAAAAATTTTGCCTTGATCGTGTCTTTTATTGACCATAAATACTATTCCTTCAGCACACAGTATGGCACAAGAATGCTTTACTGAGCTGATTGTATTATCCAGTTCCTAGAAAGATTCATTTTAAAATTATTATTTATTCTTAGACCTAGCTTATTCATGGATATTAGCAGTTTCTCATATTTTAGACACATTTATATTATACCCATCTAATCTAATAGGCATAATATAAAAGAATGATATAAATATAATATAAATGAATGTTAATGATATAAAAATGATAAATCTCACCTATTTATTTTTCCTTCAAAATATAAACTATTCTGTGAGAATTGTGGAATGTCATGATCTTAATCCCATGGAGAGCAGCAGAGGGACTGATCAGGTTTTTAGAGCAGAGTTGGATAGAAATAGTTGTTTGGTTTATTTATTTATTTTTATTTTTAACATGTTCAGTTGTAACAAAGTTGACTTGGGAAGAACAGAGTGAAGTAAGCTGGCAGTTGCAGTTCACTTCCTAAGGTTACTAAGGTCCACCAGTTTTGACACTCATGGCATCTCTTCTCTTGCAGTTCACAGCTTGTCATCTGTTGAAAGCATCTGGACCTTGAGGTATTTTTTTCAGCCCTTAGTGTTACAATTTTGAAGCTTTGCTTTAGCATCCATGGTGTCCTGCTTTTGCTAGGATAGAGTTAATTTTCTTCTTAGTAGCTAGAAAATACTGTGTTTTGGTTTCAGTACAGGATTTGTTATGAGAAGAATATTGATAATGCACTGATGTTTTTAATTGCTGCTGGAAGTCAAAGGACATAATTTTTTGCTAGTTTGCAAGTGCAAGCAAAACCCAAAATTGGCATTTGGATATCCCACTGAAATATCACATATTGTATCACTTCATGTTCAGTATAGTAACAAGGGCTGACCAGAAAGCTGGGGGATTCTCTTGGGGATCACTCAGGCTTGCTCTTCCGGGGTTGTGGTTTCAGGTTTGCATTTCCTTTTCACTTCTTCATGATCACTATTGGTGGGTGGTGACCAAATTGTACTGTGCATCACTCATATATATTATCATTATTATTATCATTACTAATTTCAGTTAGCAGCTATGTGGTATTTGGCCAACAGCCAAGTTAAGCTACTACACATGGATGTAGAGTTCCCAGGTTGGTAGGAGAGAAACATACTTTGACAACAGGTGAGTCCTGTGCTCTGTGGACCTGTGCACATCACCAAATGTGCAGACCAGCATAACATGGCTGTGTTGTGCTGGTCTTTGATGGGTGCTGGTTTTACCAGGAACTGAAGATGAAACTCTGACTTTCTGTATTAAAATGCAGAGATGAGTCATCAACCATGTTTTCCTTGATAGGAGATGTTTAGGTTGTACCTGGTACAGCTGCCCTGTCTGCAGTTAGTGCCAAACACTGTCAGAGCTGTCAGCTCTCTTGGTTCAGAAAAGGACAAATTAAGGGCCAGTACAACTGGTTTTGTAAGGCAAAAAGTTGAACTGGCAAAAGGACCATTCCTTGACCTGTTTTCAGCAGGGAAAGACATTTGGTAGAAATATCTTTGTAAGGAGAGGTAGTGGTTTGCAAGCAGTGTGATGTGGACATGGGCGTGTGGCTTCCCACACACCTCAAGGTAATGGCCTCAGAGTAATGGAATATCCACACGCTGCCACACCACGCTCACCATCAGCCCCATCCTCTTTCTGGCCATGACTGCAGAAAATGGTTTGGGGGAAATCATCCATGCATGAACCTGTGGGCTTCCAGAGGTTTCCTTTGAGTGAAACATTTTCTTGTATGCAGTTGCCAGGCAGAAGCTTGACCTCAACAGAGAGGAAATAGGGTAATGTTTTCGAAAAAACCTCTTGTATCTCTTCTAAGATGTGTAGCTGCAATACTAAATATATTCTTTAGTTCGCTTAGCATTTCCATTAAAACATCAAGGATAGGAGCAGCTTAGAAAAACTAGGAGAGGAAGATTCTCAATAAATATTTGCAAGGTTTTACAATTCCATGCAAATTATATTGACTGTCATTCTTAAAAAGTCCTTTAAAAAGTGTAAACCTTCATCAGTGTCTCCTGTGGTCAAAATTGTCTCAGTCTGGTCTTGAATAGCATCCCTGCTTGACTACCTGTGTGGCTTTTAATTTGTCTTCCTTTAGGGAGGTATTTTTCTCTTGGCTACAGCAACTCAAACATCTCATTTCTGGAAAGAAAAATGGAAAGGTTATCAGAATTCTCTAAGTGACAATCTTGATGTCATCTAGGAGTCTTTTTTTATTACAATCAAAGATTAGTTTTATGCTCTCCATCAAATCCTTTACCTGAATAATGCTCTATAGTCCAAAGCAGTTAATATGAGGTGGCTTGTAAGCTGATGTGACTGGCCTGAACGCTCCATTTAACTTAATACTCCATGCTGCTAAGCTGTTATCCCTGCTCTGACCTGCCTATTTACAGAAAAAAGTGGGTTTGTTTTTGAAAACCCTTCTTGCATTTTAAAAATGAGGTTTGGGGTTTGTGACTGTGGTCTAAAAAAAAAAAAATTCAGGGGATCAGCTATGCTGATCTTATGGTTGCTGGCCTTGTGCTGGTGTAGGGCAGCCACTGAGAGCAGAGGAGCTCTCAGTGCTGAGGCACAGGGCTGTGTTATTGCTGACGGTGGGGGTAATGCAGTTCTGCACATGGGGATGTGTGGTAACTCAAGAAGCAGAGCGTCTGATGGCGTGAATTTGCATCGTCATAAACTCTTCTAATCTTTGTCAGTGGCAGGCAACATTTCAACAATGGTGTGGTGGTTTGGGTGGATTCACCCTTTTGCTTGCAGCTTGCAGCCACACACAGCCTGCTCTATCACCGTCCCGCCCTCCCTCACCCAGGGAGTAGGGGAGAGAATTTGGAAAGAAGGGCAAGGACTCACGGGTTGAGATAAAAGCTATTTACTAATTAAAAGAAAATGATAATGATAACAACAGTGATAACAGACTATACAAATGAGTGATACACAGTGCTCACCGCCCACTGACCAATTCCCAGCCTGTGCCAGCTAATGATCCCGTAGCCGAGACGGTCCCGAACCGAAACCCCGGAAGAGTGAGCCCGAGCGATCCCCGAGAGAAGTGCCCTGTCTTCTGGTCAACCCTGGTTAATATACTGACATGACGTGATATGATATGGAATATTTCATTGGCACAACCAGATGCCAGTTTTGGGTTTTGCTCTTCATTGCACTTCCCCCTCCCAGTCCTAATGCAGCTGTGATGCAGATAAACACCGTGGCCTTGAGCTACAGCAGTAACTAAAAACACCAGTACTGTTATCAGTGTTCTTCTCATGATATGTCTGAACTGAAACACTGAAAGTAAAATACTGCTATTCTAATTACTAAAAAGAAAATTAACTCTACCCTAGCAAAACCAGGACAAATGGGAAGACATTTTCAGATGTGCAGATATTTCTACTAGTTTTCAGTGGGTGCTGACATCTGTGCTACTATCTAATGCATGTACAACACATTACTTGTATCCAAGTATACGTGTGGGAAGTTGCAGTTTTGCCCTCAGAGATGGTAGGAATAGCAGTATGGATGCACGTTGGCTTGAACATGGTTGTTGGACAGTGGATGCTATTTAGAAATGTTGCCGGGGTTTGCATCTTGAAAAATGTACCTGAAAGAGCACGTGTGCACAGTTCTGCCTAAACAGAAGCTGGGAGGACCAGTTAAAAATTTACGAGAGGGGAGCGTATATCGGTTAGTCAGCACTTCTTTCTTCACTGTAGCATTCTGGGGATATTGCAAGCATCCATGTAGTAATTAAGCTTTGGTGCAAACATATTTCCTGTGGTGTTTACTTATTTCTGAAATGAGAATAACTTGATATAGAGAACTGTTGCCTACCTTCTGCATAAATGGAGGCTCTAGGGCTTTTTTTGCATACTTAGCATTTGAAATTACACAGCTTTTCTCTGTCTTGGTTACTATAATGCTGTGTTCAAAAGTAGGTGGTGACATATTTGTGGAAAAACCTGTGAAAGAAGGCTAAAATAATACTGAGTTACTATTAACTGAGCCATCATCTGAGTGCCTGACTGAATGCATGCCAGGTGAAGAGACCTTCACTTCGCTGTTTGGAGCAGCAGGTGGGTGGTGGCAGAGGTGCCAGTGCAGCCCCCTGTGCTCTCCTGACCTGACTGTGATCTTCGTTCAATGAGCTGGGCGATAAAATGCATATTGAGTCTTCATGATACCACTGATTCCCTCGAGCTCTGCTAAGCAAGCTGTAGAGGCCAAATTATCATCTCATAAAAATCCTAAAGAAATGGCCTTTCCTAGGATTTTGAGGGAGAGGATGTTCATCATGCAGCCCAGCCCAGCCATGCATGTGCTTCTATACCAGGCAAGAGGATTTTCTTGCTCTGACTAATGATAGACTCTGAAAATTCTTTCCACCATGCAAACTGGCAAGCTGTGGTACTTTTACATAAGATAAATTATTATAGTAATTTATGCTTATAGATTTTTAAAGGAAAATGTCACCAGAAATTTTTCCCTACCTTACAGATTGAGTAAGTTGGGGCAGTGAGATGTGAAAAAACTTCCTGTGGAGTCAGAGTCAAATCTGCTGCTCCTGAAGTTAAGTACTGCTCCAAAGCACCATAGCAGTGAAGTGCTACTTCTGCAATCTATGTTTCAAGGAAGGAAAAAAGAGTTTCAGACCCTCCATTTCATATCTTACACTGTGTTTCTGATTTCTGCAGGTTTCACATGCCTCAGTCTTTTGGAGGTTTAGTTTTTCCTGAGTTGCTAAATGACCTGCAGGTTTTTCTGAGAAGATGGTTGTGTGGTGTGTTGAAGCAGCATTCCCAGGATGTACTAGGGTTTGCCTGCAGCTTCAATTTAGTTTATCTAAACAAGCACTCTACCAGATGGTCACTTGTAATTATTTTACATTATCACTGCTGAACTGGCCTGTCCTCAGACCAGGCAACAAAACCTCCATCATTTTTGTTTTGTTTCCTTCTGGAAGTATACAAAGACAAAATGTTGAGTACACTGCTAGTGGCACATGAGTATACAGTGGAAAGTCTTGTGGGTTGTTTTTTTTTTTGTTTGTTTGGTTGTTTTTTTTGGTCACTTTATGGCATGGATTTCAAGTGATTTTTCCGAGAGGTCAGCTGGTTTCCTCTCGGGAAAGGAGAGATCAGGATGGAAGGAGATATAAACTAGAATACTGCCCTTGTTCTAGCTCTGTCTGCGTCACTCTAAGAGTGAGGTAAAATATCAAAAAGTAGCTCTAGTCTACTTATACTGATCTGAATTAAAGGGTAAATGTACTATGGTGTTAGATTTCGTTGCTCATGGATTCAGCTTTAATTATAAAGAACAGCATGGTAAGAACAAAGGAATTGCATCATACTAAAAAAAAAAGAGATGAGTTCTCCCGATATGGAGAATTCAAATACATATATAGCATCAGATATGTAACGTCAAATACCTTCACAGTGAAGCTTTTCTCATTAATAATGGAGTAACACTAATTTACACCAGCTGCGGACCTCTACTCAAAAATTAACCAAAGTGCTGGTTCATTGCTGTTGGCTGCGTATCAAAAATGAGGTTGAAAAGCAAACAGAAAAGTGACAGAAAATACAGATAACAATACCTCTGCAATAGGGAAAAATTAAAGAGTCAGAAAAATAATAAAAAATGCAATTCACAGCTCAGAAAATAGGACTGAGGAACAACTATGTAATTAATAAAATTCACAAAGTGTCAATCAAGTAAACAATCTGGTTTTGGGCAGATTGAAAATGGAGGGACAACTTCTGTCTTAAGCTGCTCGTATGTGGTTTTGTCTCCAAGACAGAATTTACTTTATAATCTATGTGTGGATAACAACACAAAACAAGAGAAAGGATGTTTTAGTGGTAGCTACAAATGAGACATGAGGCAAATCTGCTGGATTTAACGCAGTTTTAATTGAGAAGGTTGGTCTTGCATGACAGCAGTAGAGTAAGCTGCCAATCCTTGAACCTATCCTCTAATAAAATATCATTGTTAACCGTTAGCCCTTATGAATACAGCATTGGTTTCCAGCCAGAGAATCATAAGCAGTTGATTGTCCAGACGTAATGATAACAATTTCCACTGATACCGTGTTGCAGCAATTTGGAGGATGCAGCAGTGTGAGAAAGAGATGCAACTGCTTGTGAAGAAAATACTTTATTGCTGGTCTAACCTGCAAGAAGCTTGAATACCAAATAAATGATTAAAAATTATCAGATTTTTGGAGTAGGCTAAGAAGGTGAATGAAGAAATATTTCTCTAGGTTCAGCTCACCCTACAAAAGGTTAGAACTCGTTTGGGTCCTCTGAACACAATAAGGAATAGTGAGTAAAGAGAGACTGCTGGTAGTAGTAGTAGTAGGGGTAGTGTGCAACTGCTTTTCTAAGATCATCAGTAAGATGAAAATTGCACATCTATTATGATAATTTCAATAGTGGATGGGCTTAAATGAAAAGGATGCAACTAAAAGGGCTACACAGGCGTATTTTTTTCCTCAAAGGATAACATAACAGTTATGTGTAAGTCATAACTTTCAATTTGCATCATTTTGATGTTTGAAAATGTGTGGAGCCTGTGCCAAGGACAAGATTTATGGGTACTTGTGGTTCAGCCACACAGAAGTGTAAGGAGCTCAGTGGTACATCTAATCTATCCTTTGTCTAAATGTTCACTGGCAAGTTTTTCTTTAATACACATTTAAAACTTTTCTGTGGTATATATCCCACAACCTGCTCTAATGCTTGTTTTGTGTTGTAATTAATAAGTCCTACCTCATATTTAGCCTATTTTTTTTCTTGCTAAAATTCCAGACTGCACAGGTAAATGAAGAGAAAATAGATAACCATTGAGTTTATAATGATTTTTTTTAAATAGCAAAGGAGATTAGGCAATTTCTTCCTTAGTCTTCTCTATCAGTTCCTTTCACCTTGATAAGTCATGTTTTTAAATATCATATTGTTTTTATCCTCCCTTGGGATCTTTCCAGTCCGTTTATGTCTTTCCTAAAGTGCGGAGGAGAACGGAACAAAGTACTTCAGAAAGGTTGTGTCTGTACTGGGCCAAGTTGAGTGGATAATGACTGACCTTGTTGTATTTGCAATGCTCCTGTTTGTACACCTCAGAAAGACACTTGCCGTTTTTGGAGCACATTGTTTACTCTCACTTAGCCCAGAGTCTGTTACAATCTTTGCCAGTTATTGTGTGTTTTGTGTTTGTGCATTCTTTCTTCCTTCCTACATCCACTTTGCAGACTGTATTGAATTTCACCCTATTGATTTCAAACCATTTCTCCACTTGATCAGGATCATTAACGACTGTAAGCTTTTCATCCAGAGTGCTTTCAACCAGCTTGATGTTGCCCACAGATTTTGTAGCTGGATTCTCTGTTCCATCATGCAAGTCTTTAGTGAGATGATGGAACAGACCCAAGCCTCAGCTAGACCTTTATTGAAGTGCCCTCCCAAAGTGATAGCACACTGTTGATAATGCACGCACCTTAGGCTAATCTAATGACTCTGTTTTCCTCCTTCACATAGGAGAATTCCATGAGACGCTGTCTCAAAAGCTTTAGAGAAATCAAAATCCATCACATCTACAGCTTCTTCACTCTCTGCAAAGCCATTTATATTGTCAGAGATGTTAATGAGTGTGGTCTGATGTTATCTGCTCTTGACAAATGTACATTGTCTGGGGTTTTTTTTTTTTTTTCAGATTATTATACTTGAGGGAATTAAAACCTGGTGATTAATAATTTGTTCCAGTATTTTTCTAGGTGTCAATGCAGTGCTACCTTTTCTACAAATCCCCAGGTTCCTCTTTTCCACTTTTAAAAGCTGTTCACTTATTTGTCTTTCCTCAGACCTCTGGGAACTCACCATTCTCCGTGAGTTCTTGAAGATAATCGCTAATGGTTTGGAGATTGCTCTAGCTAGTTCTTTAAGCACTCCAGGGTGAGTTTCATCAGGCCCTGCTGATTTGAATTCATCTGACTTATTTAAATACCCTGCTTTATCCGTGCTCTTGCCTGTGCTTCTCTCCTCTTCCTTAAGCTAATTGTGTTAAGCATTTTGAACATTTTCTGCAAAGATGGAAGCATAGAAAGTATTGAACACTTCAGCCTTCTCTGTGTCTGTTGTTATTTGTCTCCTCTTTCTTTCAGACTTTATTATTATCTTTATCTAGGGCTTTTTTCTATTGCCTTTAAGCTTGAGCAATCTGTGATTCATTTTGTGCTGTAGCTTCTCAAGGTTCATTCCAGGCCATTTCTTGGCTTGTTCTACACATCCACGGATGCGTTTAGCCTACGTGCATTCAGAGTGCAGAATGGCTTAAATTGCATCTATGGGGCAAATGTACTCTCTGACTATGCAGTGTAGAGTTTCTGCTCTCCACCAGAGTGTAATGTATACAGTTTGACATATTGGACTTCCTATGCCTGTTGAGAAATTGCACTCAAGGCTACTGGATTAACTAAGCTTTCTGACTTCACCTGCTTATTTTCTTCCTGTGCACAAAGGCGGGAATATGGTGTGGGAATTAATATCTGAATACAATGAAGTCTGTAGATTTCAGAAGTCCACATTCAGGCTGCCATATAATTGGGATATTGGTGAATGACATTGTCTTTTCCATCAGCCTGAAATCCAGAGGACTGCTTCTAGCTGCTACTGGGACACTACTGGGACAACTCCTTAGGACTTTATATAAGGGAAAGACTTTTATAAAGGAAAAAGAAAATAAAAAATGAGCATACTGCTTGTGGAATCTTAAATAGTAACATCTTTCAAAGTTACCTTTTTACAGGAAGCTTTTCAGAGGTATTATTGGAATAGTAATTTTCTTTGCCTTGAAAAGGCTGAGAGATAGCTTATAGGATAGCTTACAACATACCTCAAAAACCACTGTGGCTTTGCAGCAGAGCTCTGGGTAACTGCATCGTAATAATTACAGTTCTGCAAAAGGAAATGTTTAGTTTGTAATTATTCACTGGAAATGTGAGCGGTGTTTGGTGGCTGGTGGTGACTTATGAAAGAAGGCATCAGGGTTTGTCTGGAGAACATGCTGTATTGGTCTCCAGGATCCCACTGGGTTTGTTCTGAGCACTGAGAAGACAGTTGCTGAGCACAGCGGAGCTCGCTCTGCTCAGCCTCCCTCTTCTCTGAACTTGAGGGAACCAGCAGAGAAGCTGCTGCTGTGACACTGGGATGTGACACTGCTCTGGACTCAGCCTGACACGTCTGCCCTGGGGGATCTGAAATTCCTAGAAGACCTGTTTCTTTTCTAAATGTGAACAACTGTTGAGCAGATGAAATGAAATGCTGGTCAAATCAATGCATGTTAGGCACTTCTCCATTGTGGCAGGAAGTGTGTAGGAGACTCTGATAACAGTAGCTTTGAGAGATTATATATTTTTTTTCTCCCTGCATGTCCTAAGCCACCACAGTTACCTGTGAGGACCTGGCATCTCTGGTTATTGGGTATTTTGCTGTGTAAAATGAGTAAATATTCATTCAAAAATTGATTCAAAAGAGGATCTCTCAGGAAGGAAGCTTTATGGAGGTATTACTGCTTGGGTTTTTTTGTGGTCTGGTAGCATTACCTGGAGGCCCATATCAGTGCTCAGGGATCTGCGTGCATAGGTGATAGCAAGAGAGTTTACTGCAGCGCAGGAGAGACAATAAGACCCTTAATATAGAACATATTACTAACAGTGATGTTATTCTGTATCTGAAATGTTGACAGTACAAGAAGATAGAATCCACTTTTATTTTTAAACCTGTGACAGATTAGGAGACAAATCCATATGCAGCTGTATCAATTTGTTACCTCCATTTTGCTTTGTAAAGGCAATTTTGATTGCAGAGCTGTCCTGTGCCATGCTGCAGACTCCACTGAGACTTCACGTTGCACTGAATCAGCAGGCTGTCAAGCCTTGAGATTCACCCATTCAGACAAGGCTTTTACAAAGAGCTAACTGTTTCCTGGCCAAGAAAATCCTGTTTCTCAGGAATTTGTAACTGTCACACATTGAAACCGAGAAAGGGAATAGCATCTACATGTCTGTCTTACATCAGCATCACTTGTGTTGTCACAAAATAAAAATGATCAGTTTAGTAATCCTTCTAAAATGTCTCTGTCTTACATGAAGTAGTTGGTGGTCACAAAGGGCTTAGGCATTAACTGGAAAATCTTATAAACTCGGGCTCCTGGGTGTTTTGCAGGGCACAGGTGTAATTTTCAGACATCTTGCTTGTGAAATCTCCTTTCTGACAAAGGGATGCAGTGGAAGTCTAAGCTGAGGGAGTGACTCAAACCCCAAATTTGAATAATGATGTCTACAGCTGAGAGTGTGTGTAAAGGAAGGTGTGGATGCTGTATGAGACCATACATATGTGATTTGGCTTCTGCAAGGTCAGAAGCTGCTTAGGTTATAACTAAGTCCAACTGAAAAGAGAGAAAGAAAAAAAAAAAAAAGAAAACCACAACCAGGTTACTGCATATTTAAGTCAGGATTAAGGTTAAATGAAAAAGTTTATACAAAATGCTACATCCACCACGTGGTCTTGTCCAGGGGCTTTTGGCCTGAATTCATAGCCCTCACAAACTCAATTTGAAACTAAATTTTGTCAGCAGACTCCCCTAAGATTTGCGTTTGAAGCATTGTTTTCCATTGCCTTATGTCTTATGGAGCTTCAAAACAGATTTTGTATGGATCTGCATTGGCTGAATTCTTCAGAAGTCGGAAACCTGTTTATACATCACGCTGTATGACAGGCAGCAAGCCACCTTTGAGTCTTGCTATGCTGGAGGGGATTGCTTGGAGGAGGAGACATTTTTAGTGAAAAGGCCTTGGTATTACTGGGTTTAAAATGGTTATGGAGTCAATTAGGAGACACACTCTACTGTAAGAAGTAGAAAGTAGTGAGCATGAATACACATTAAGTAAGAAAAATGCCCTAATTTGCAAAGGGACCTAAGAGAGCATCTTCCCTCCCTTCTCTGGAAGCCTTGCTGCTCTCACATGTGGTGGTGAGGGCTGTCCGCACCAGTGTGCGAAGGTCCTGCTGACTTTGTAGAAAGGTGGGATGCAGGTTCTTAAATTCACTGAATGTTTAAGCATCTTGTCACTATAGCATGAATTTCTGTTCCATAGTTGCACTCTTTGCATAACATAGGTTGACTGGAGAAACAGAATCCTGGAGATGTGGCTCTCTCAGGATCTGTTTTTCTGAGTGAAATGAGCACAGAAAGATGATGAGTAGTCCTCCATGGAATTGCAGCTTTTCTTCCTCCTAAATATGCTGTCATCCTTGACATTTGGACAGTTGTGGTTTTTGTTTTCTTTGAAGTCCTTGTCAGCAAAGGACAAGGACATAGCAAAATACTCAAGCACTCATATGTTTAAATACTTGATTTAGGCTGTGTAAATCTTTTCTCGTGGTTAAATATCCATCTGGAAGCTTTGATAACTTACAATGTGAAAACATGAATTAAAGTCTATAGATGAGATTCTTAAAGTGGCTGGGGAGATGCTCAGGCCAAGAGCAGGTGTATTTCAAACTGATGGTGTGTCTTCCAGTGCCAGTCCCAAAGCTGCCAGATTAGCAAACACTCAGAATTTGGGAGCATTGTTACGGTAGGTAAGTGTTTCCCAATGGTGCTGAAATATGCTCAAGTATATGGATAAGATATCCCCAGCTAAATAATTTAGAGGCTGCTTTACAGTGCTGGTGAAATTTTATGAAATACAAAGATATCTTCCCTCATATTTCTTAGCATTTTTTTTTATTGTTCTAAGAAACCATACTTCTGTAAACAAATATATTTAATACAATAATATTGAAACATCTACTCCTGTACAATTATGTTAGCTGTGGGTAGGCAGTATGGTTACAAAGCCCCTACAGATAGATAGTCTCTACTAACTAGCTAGCAGCATTATCACTTTGTCCTGAGTAT
The DNA here is from genome assembly GCF_000700745.2 of Antrostomus carolinensis. Lineage (NCBI taxonomy): Eukaryota > Metazoa > Chordata > Aves > Caprimulgiformes > Caprimulgidae > Antrostomus > Antrostomus carolinensis. The sequence goes on from NW_010294753.1 coordinate 28,123, forward strand.
GTAATACCAAGTACATAATAATTTCCAGCACTAGATTTACAGATTTAATCATTCCATGCCAGGAGAAAGTAGCTAGATTAATAAGACAATGTGAAAAATATATGTTGTTGCCCACTGACCAGATACCGCAGAAGTGTGTGTCTGCCATACAGCTGAAAGGAAAAAAACTTCATCACTTAAATGAATAGAAGAATATTTATATTTACATAGGTTTTGGAGCCTTATTAGACCCCTTTCTGATTAAGGACCTTCTGCAGTAAAAGCAGGACTGAAACTGCAGTGATTAGTAAACTCTAGATTGTTAAAGAGATGATTGAAAGTTGCTTGTTTATATGTGAAGATTTTTTTTTTTTTTTTTTTTTTTAGATTTGGTTATTTTAAATAGATCAAGAGGGATCCCTAGGAGTTGGGAGCCAGGTGCATTAGCTTTACTGTTCTGCCTAAAAGAGTGACTGTAAATCTTATGTACTATTTTGTTATTCTAGCATCAGGAGCTACACATCTACCTCTGCTTGCACTTCACTGAGCTGACTGCTATCACCTGTGTCATTTAATCTTTCCTTTGCTCTTTCATGTGTCTTACATAAGCACACACATATATACAGAGTTTTCTTTTTTTTCCTTTTTTTCTTTTTTATTTTTTTTTTAATTCCTGTAAACTGACTTGTTAATTTGGACTTCAGGGAAGACTGAGTTTTGTTTACAGTGAGATGTGCAGTCACCAATGCATGTGATCAAGGTTTGGTTGCCTAGTGCAGAGCTCCTGTAGCTATTTGTACCTTTCCAAAAAGTCTGCTCTCTTTAATGTGATCTCTCAGTCTTGTCAGGTTCTGTCAACTTCACATCTCTTGATGAGACAGTTTACGCTTACTGTGTGCTCAAGAGGTTTTGCTACCATCGTGAGTCCACACTGTTAGTCTCAACATCCTCTGTTAGAAGGATCTGGGGAAGGGCTCCTACCTGACAAAAAGAAATTACTGAAGCAACAAACTTCCTTTATGCGGTGTTATTTTAGGATTCACATCTGGAAATCTGATAGGTTAAATGTTTGGCCATTATTTGATGTATTAATCCACTTTAAAGCTTTCTAAAGATTTGTCTCATTTTACACTTTAAAAGAGTTAAGAAATGTGTAATTGCTAGTTAGAATGGACAGTGTTTCAGGAGAGTCAGTATGAATTGAAGTAATATGATTACCGATAAATTGCTGTTATTCATTTGGCTGTCTTTCAGGGAACTATTGATCTTTCCAAGAGACTGTATTGTTCCCAGGTGCATACACAGTTTCCCATGTCCACATTGGTCAGTGTGGCTCAGAGTGGAGCTAGTGCAAACATGGAACAAAACTGCAACCAGTTTGGCAAGGCTAGAGTGGATGCTCTGGACTGTTTGTGCTTCCAATAGTTCAGCTTCAAAGAGAGCAATTCTCTTGTACAGTCAGGGTTAAAATGAAGGCTATTCATTTCTGGAAAGATCATGAGAACAGGACAAGTCAAAAGAATTGTCCATTGATGAGTCTATTTTTGTTTTAATAATGTTTTTTTGAAGCAATTTAAACTGAAATCTGAGCAGGCTTGAGGTCTTAATTTTATAACAGTGAAAGCGAGTACAGTGCCCTTGGGCTCTTCTCAGCTGACATCCTTTGTTTCAATAGTTACTGCGCTTGTGAAAGTGATAACTTGGCCAATAATGAGTAAAACAGCCTACATTCTGCATATGTTTCAAATGAATGAATACAGTGGTCTGGTAATGGGATTACAGAATCATGAGATAGCTGAGGTAGGATGGCACCTCTGGAGATCATCTAGTCCAACTCCCCTGCTCAAAGCAGAGTCTACTAGAGCCAGTTGCTTAGGACATTGTTCAGTAGGGTTTTGAGTACCTCCAAGGATGGAGACTCCACAGCCTCTCTGGGCCAGTGTTTGACCATTGTCCCAGTAAAAGTTTTTTCTTGTGTCTTTAAATGTTCTTTCCTGATTTTTCAGTTTGTGCCTGTTACCTCTTTTACTGTCACTAGATATTGCTGAAAAGGATCTGGCTTCGCGTCTTTTCCTCCTCCATGAGGTATTTGTACATTGATAGGCTTCCCCCTGAGATTTCTCTTCTGCAGGTTGAACAGCCCCAGCTCTCTCAGCCTCTCTTTATGTGAGATGCTTCAGTTCCTCCAACATCTTTGTTGCCTTGTGCTGGACTCACTCCAATATGTCCATGTCTCTCTTGTACTGTGAAGCCCAGACCCTGCTTCCACCCATTGTATGCTTCCTTTTTATTTTTTTGTTGGAACCAGCTTGTGCATCCACGTAGACCTTTTGTGACCTCCTTTGCTTGACTTACTGCAAGGGCCATCCTTGGGTTTGGAGAACACAATCTTTGAAAAATCTCATGTGAAAAGTCCCTCACCCCAAGCAGTGAAGCAGATACCTTAGCAGCTTAACCTATTTGCAGGACTGCTGTTAACACAGAGTCACAGAATATTAGGTATTGGAAGGGACCTCAAAAAATCATCTAGTCCAACCCCCTTGCCCCAGAGCAAGATCATCTACAGCAGGTCACACAGGAACATGTCCAGGAGGGTTTTGAATGTCTCCAGAGAAGGAGACTCCACAACCTCTTTGGGTAGCCTGTTCCAGTGTCCTGACACTCTCACACTGAAAAAGTTTTTCCTTATGTTTGCTTGGAACCTCCTATGCTCCAGCTTGCACCCATTGCCCCTTGTCCTACTGTTGGACATCACTGAGAAGAGCCTGGCTTCATCCTCCTGACATTCGCCCTTAACATATTTATAAACATTAATGAGGTCACCCCTGAGTCTCCACTTCTCCAAACTAAAGAGACCCAGCTCCCTCAGCCTTTCCTCCTAAGGGAGATACTCCACTCCCTTAATCATCTTCGTGGCTCTGCACTGGATTCTTTCAAGCAGTTCCCTGCCCTTGAACTGAGGAGCCCAGAACTGGACACAATATTCCAGCCTGTCCAGGTCTCTCTGGATGGCAGCACAGCCCTCCGGCGTGTCAACCACTCCTCCCAGCTTTGTCTCATCAGCAAACTTGCTGACAGTGCACTCTGTTCCCTCATCCAGGTTGTTGATGAATACATTGAATAGTACTGGTCCCAGTGCTGACCCCTGAGGGACTCCACTAGACACAGGCCTCCAGCTAAACTCTGTCCCATTGACCACAACTTTCTGACTTCTTCCTTTCAACCAGTTCACAATTTCACTATTGAAAATAAGCTTTAATAGGTGCTACTCGTTGCAGTAAAAGTCATAGCACTTCATTTGTAATTAGTTACCTGTCATAGGTTTACTTACAAGGGCTTTATAGTTATAAGCTGTCTCTCCTTTGATGACTTTTTCATTGGTAGATCCACTTCTCCCCATCAGAGAGCAAAATAAAATGAAGAAAGCTTCCACAGCATGAGGCTAGGCTATATGAATAGAAAGCATAGATGAATTTGCCTATTAACAGAATGAAAAAATATTTGGGAAAAATTAGCCTTAGATTCGTAAGATTTCAACAGAGATGGGGAGGAAACAACTGTGAAATAAAAATCAGGAAATAGAATATGGATTAAATGTAGGGATTAAATTCCCATTGGAAACTGTAGGATTAAGTTAAGTACTTACCTGAATGGTGGTATCTTGTGCTTGAATCTGTATTGCACAACTGGGCAGGTGTGTAAAGATTGCCTGAAAAAGCTTTGCTTCCTTTCTTCTTTAGGGGATTGAACTTGAAATACACACAAAGAATTAGTCTTTGTAATTTTTTGTTTTAGTATTTTGAAAACTGTAATCAAGAGATCACCTTGAAACAAGTAGTATGTTCTCTAAATTGCCAGTGCACAAAAAAAAAAAGACTTCCTAAATAGGTTGCCAAGTGTTTCTGAACCAGAAAGTGCGTGCGAACAGTCAGGAAGTTAATGTTCACAATAAGAATTTTAATATAAACTAAAACTAAAGTTGAGCTGCATGATCAGTCAGTTATATTGCCAAAAACCAGCTTTGATAATTTAATATAAGAGGGCAAAATGCCTTCAGGATTCAATATGTGCATTAATAAGATAAGCAAATACAAACTTATTGGTCTTTGATTCATAAAATTTTAATAGGAAAAAATACTAATAAGGAAGACAAGTCAAAGCTAGTTAGGTATTCATCAAATTTCTTTATAGAGAAGACAACAAAATTAGCCTCCTATTGATATGATGATAAGCAAACACAAATGCATAATTTTCCAATTCACAAATCTTCTATATAAAATGTCATTAGAAAAAGAATGCAAAACTTTCTTTCAGGTGCATTAGTTTTCAGAGACCTCAGAGGAAATTCTAAAAGAAAAAAAAAACCTACAACAAACCAACCAAAAAACCACCTGCCCTGTTGTAGCATTGACAAAATGTTAAAGGATTAGAGGAAAAGTTTAATACGCTGCTCTTATGCAAAGACTTCATGGAGTAACAATAGAATAGGAGAGGCTCTGGGTGAGTTGGGTAGATTGCTGATGACCAACTCATGGTCCTGCAGCGAAGAGCACTTGGGGTGAAGAGCACCATGAGCTCTTGCAACAGGACGGCATAGCAAAATCCACCCCTCAGGAGTGGAGCTCCTCTGCAGTTTGCTCTGTGAGGGAGACCAATCCTCTGTGCCCTTATCACCCAGTAAGCACACAGGCTGGGGACTTGGTCTGGTGTGAGGATCTGATGCCAAGTGCAAGATTTTAACCTTTTGAAATTTCAGTCTCAAATAGTCACAGAAGGCAACCGGGAGTGAAAATTATTTCATTACAGTTCTCGTCAGACTGAATCACTATCCAAATCACTCAGCTTTTCGGCGCCATTCCTCTGTTATTTTCCTTGTTAGCGTGCGCCACTGTCAGAAAAGAGATTGTTTGGTGCCCTTCAGAGCACAGCACTTAAGAAGAAAGTTAACTGCTGTAACACATCCTGGGAAAGGGATTGTTTATTGTACCATATATCTCATCCATTGCAACATGTGGTAATTTTAGTGTAAATTTGTTCACTATGGAAATATTTTAATCCTTTGGGTCTTTATATAAACGAGATTAGTTTGCTTCATGTTAGAGAAGATGCACATGCAGTTTACAGCACAAGTAGGAGTGTAGCAGGGTACTTGGTTTGTGATTGCAGTGTGGTGTGGATATTGTTAAATGGACTTTAATCAAGTCTCCTGGTTCCAGTCTGCCCCTCAGAGCACAGGGCTGAGTGTACTGACCTTCCACGTATTTATTGTGCTGCTGAGTTGTTTTTGCAGCTTGTGTTAATGCTATGATGGCGAAACTGTAGACGGTACTTATTGCAGATGTATGGGGGGGGCATAAATCCAAGGATGTCCAGATTTGAGAAATATTTCCTGGCTGTGTCTGTAGGTGTATTTAGAGTATTATAACTGTAGTTAAGTATTATAACTGTAACTGAATATATCAACATAACCCCTAAAGCCCGTAAATCAGTTCCTTCTATAGATTAAAAAAAATTAATTGGTTTTACTACCATTTTCCATGGAAATATTTTGTAGAATTGCTAAGTTTTCACTCAACCATGTGTTAGTTCTGCTAGCAGTGTTGTCTCCCATTAGCAGCCTGACTGCGTTACAAAGGTGCTGAGACTGTTACTGACACTAAGCTAATGAGCCTGGAAGGGGCTCAGCTTTTAGGTTCTGCAAGCCTCCACCTTCCCATGGACTGGAGATTACTGCAAAGGTCCTAAGGCTCATCTTCTCAGCTATTTCATACCATTTTACTGACAACAGCTTAAGCCAGGATGCTGGACAGGAATGGAGGGTGTGTTGGATATGCTCTTCTGTCACCAAGATAAACTGGGCAAGCCATTATACATCTCCGTGCCCAGTTTTCCCCACCAGTAAAACCACTTTTGCAAAGCTGAACTCTGTGACACAGCTAAATGTGTTTTGAAACAGATGAGGAAAACACATAAAACCCTGCTCTGTAAAGCAAAGAACGTGCTAAGCAGCATCCGGACAGTCTTATGTTTGCTTTGGCGGCTTCTAAAATCTACTGAATTCTGATTTTCAATCCTTTTTTCTTTTTCCCCAACTAACTCTCCTTTTGAAATGAGTTGTCGCACTTGTCACCTTGGGACTGACTTGCTGATAAAACAACAGACGAAGGCAGTGACCCCCGTACAGTTGGATGTCTCAGACGTGTGCAATAATCTGTGGTGATGCTGAGTGTTTCTGGAAGAAGCGCTCCCTCATTCAAGCACTCTCCACTCTTAAGGTTCTCTGGAGCTGTTTCTGTAAATTAGAAAGACTAGAAAGCCCTTGAGGTCATGGTGCTAGATATACAGTAAAGTTAAAATACCAGTTACATTAAACTTGGTGTAAAGGTGAGCTCACCGAACTGCTTTGTAAAATGATGAAGTCTATGGTAGGAAATGCAGGCTGTTTGCAGAGCTTCAAAGCTGTCTATCAATCATCTTTTCTGATGACTGAGTTTGATACAATTGGAGTTGGGCTGCAAAGGAATCAAAAGATTAAGGCTTCATCCAGGGCTGTGAGACACTGATCTAGTCTGTAGAATACGTTTACACTAATTTTATTTTTACCAACTTCCTCTTTCGGTTTTGTTTGTTTGTTTTGTTTTGTTTTTCATAATTTTGAAAGTTATGTTTTTTCAAATTTAAAAGCTGAGACCAATAAAGAAAGATTATAAAGCCTGGTGACAAGGCATTCATTTGGGAAGCATAAATTTCTTTTTCCAGTCCCTGAACACAGGCATGTGAGATCACACATCGTGATGGTTATGGCAGTCTTGTAGGATCTGCTGTTGGGATTCAGGTCCCATCAGCTGAAAAGAGGCTTTGAATCTGAATCCACCTTATTCTGGTCAAATGTAACAATTTTTTATCCCATCCTCTGCCTTCTCCTTCCCTCCTTCGTTCATTTGTCCTTCTCTCTCCTTGCCCTGAAATAATTTGATAAATGAAAATCAGAATTCACAAGTACTTTTTGGTGCCTTGAAATAGTACTCTTGAAAAAGAAAATGTTCACTTAAAAAAAATCATTCAATGAAATGTCAAATGCTGCAGGGCTGATAGGGCACAGATGATACAAATTTGGAGTCGGCGGTGACAGCTGCCAAAGGAAAGGTGAGGTTATAAGTGCTCTTGACATAGTACTGGGGACAGGTCAAACTGGTGCAGGCCATGTTTTGCAGAAGGAGAGGGAACTTTTAGCCTGGCGTACGCTGGTGCTGCAGCAGGTGCGGGCTCTGCACAGCCCACTCCTACCTGCTTCTCTAACTCTTTTCCTACCACTTTGGCAAAGTGTAATTGGTGTCACGGCTGGGCTGCTTGGCGCGCTCATCGCTGCGAGGTGAGGGCAGAGCTGCCAGGGGTGCAGTGGCATTCCTAGCCAGAGGATTTCTTTTCAGTGTGGTCGCTTCTCATCTTGAGCTGACGCTGCACCCTGTGCTCATTGCTGCTGGTGCTAGAAGTTACCCCGGTGTCAGGAACAGCTGCAGCATTTTCTGGATGAGAAAACCTCTATGTCTGCCTTTTTGTAAATGAATATCAGTGAGTCCCCCCACTTGGCATCCAGGCCTGCTCTGCTGAAAACACACAGCATCAACCAACAGCGGTGGAGGGCTGGAAGGTCTGAAAGCAGCTAAATTCACAGCAGGTCAATGTTTTCATTTCTAACAACAGTATTCAAGGAATCCACTGATATGGCTTACAAAGCTGTGTTTACTTAGAAAAAGGAGAAAAAGAAAAAAAAAAAGAAAGAATAGTGAGAAAGCCTACATAATTCAAATTTTCTACCATGAGGGATAATTAATGTTATTTAGCTGTTCTCTCTCTCTCTCTTTTTTTAGAAAACAAAGAGTAGAAAGTTTTAGAAAGTGGATTCTGGAACCAGTCAAAAGCAGGAAGATTCAAAACTACCCACCTGAACAGGCAACAGTTTTGGGTGTTTTTTTGGTGGGTTTGCTTGTTTGTTTGGGGTTTTCTTTGGAGGTTGATGGGTTTTCTTTTTTTTTTTTTTTCCTTTTCCTTTTTTTTTTAATGAATCTGAATATGCTTAATTCTGGCCAAATATAATTTTTTGAGTTCTCCCATGGCCCCTAACTCCTCTTCCTCCCTCCTTCATTCGTCTTTTTCACATTTTCTTATTGAAACAATTTTATGAATCAGAATTCACAAATATTTCCTGATGCCTTTGATATACAGAACTTTGAAAATAGTCTGAATGGGAAAGAAACCATATGTGAGTTTAGATGTTGCTGCCTGCAGGAGTTCAGTTAGGCAGAGTGGAGATGAGGAAGGCTCTGTTGACAGCTTGATAAACCCCAGTATGTCCTGAGAAGAAAGTGGGAATGTGGTAAGGAACCTGGAGACATCAGCAATGGAAAAGTGTATACTTGAGCTGAAGATGGCACATGAGGTACCTGTGGGTGCTCTTGCTGTGTAATCATTATTTTTTTATGCCTTGTGGGAACCCTCTAATGGATCTAGTTAATAAAGTTTTTCTAGCTTGCTGTTCTTCAGTGAGATGTTCTGCAGAGAAAGTGCAGAGTACATTGACTGCTACTGAGGACTGAATTAATCTTTATTAAGTAGATTTCAGACAGAGTTGTCCAGATCTGAATGAAAGGGTGCGTTGATTGAAAAAATGTGAGTGAATTTCTTAAGACACATGCACCAGTTCATAAATATTTCTATACCATTTCTCAGTTAATGTAGTCAAAATGTGTATATCAAAGCAAGAGAGGAATTTTGGCCTGAAAGCTGTACTGAAATCCAGTCGTAATATATAGATAGCAAAAAGGAATAATTTGCTATGAATATTTTGTCCTTTAAAAATATGAATACATTTCTAAATTCAGTCTTCCTCCTTTCACCAAGAATTGATATTCAGCAGTATTTCACAGAGTTCATGATCGGATTCCTCTTTCCTTTTTTCAGACTATGTCAGAGCATGCTATTTCTTTTGCATTTGTTTTTCTCTTTACCTGTTGGAGAAGTTGTTTTACCTGCTTAACAATTTAGTAGCAAAGTACTGCTTCAGTATGTAGTTTGTGCTTTAGAAAGGGTTGATATAAAGCCTTTTCTAAGTGATTTGAATGCTACAGTCTGACGTTCACAGTTCCTTCTGTTCACATACTTGGATTTGGGAAGAGTGTGCCTTTTTTGGTAGACCATATGTTTAATAAGTAAATGACCTTGATCTCTTGATTGGAAGAACATCGTTCAAGCTTGTGAACAGCATGTGATTTATGAGCTGTTTAAGGCTTTATCTGCTGAGTTTGACTACTGGCAAACACATTGCTGAAGGTCTCCTTGCAATGTCAGACCTCTCCTACAAAATGCCACGTGTGTTGTAACAGTCACTGAACAATGACGTGCTCCGACGTGTACTTCTCCATCTGAAGTGGTACCACGATGTTGGCCAAGGTTACCATCAACAGTTTGCTCTGTGTGGTGTTTTTGATTTGTTTGATGACATATAAAAATAGCTCATACTCAAAACAAGCCATGCAATATTGTGTTAGCATACGCCCCACAATGTGGTTGCTTAGCACGAGCAGGTTTGCGTATGTATAATTCTCTGACTCTAATAGGTCTTATATTATGTATGGGTGCCCAGAAACAGAGAGTGAGTCCCTATTCTTTTATCATGTACATGAAAACATGTGTTTCTTACCAGTGGAAATAACATCCTTACAAGCAAGATAACATCCCTACTGTCCAGGATACAGATTCTTGAAGTCTATGAATTTCATTGTGCAGCTAGGAATTAATATTTGTAGTACTTCGATTTATTGTCCACAAAGGTTTTTTCTTACAGATATTGTGTCAATGAAAATGCATTAATACATTTTCTGATTTTTTTTTTTAATTTTTTACATGAGATAAACATACATCAGGAGACAAAAAACCTTTACTTGCTCTATATTCTATAAGGAGAAATCAGACTTCACATTTTATTATAGTCTAATGGAAAGACAATATTTTAATTGTTTTATATATATGTATATAAATATAATATTTTAAATGTATTCTTTCAGGAAACTGAATAATATAGAAAGTGATCCACAGGAATTAATATGAGTCCAGAATGGGGAAAGATTCTTGTCACAAAAGTATTAGATAGTTCAGAACTTTTCTTATATCTTTGCCATTTGTACAGATAATCTATTTTTTCATGAACTTCTCAGGGCTTTATTACCAATATACAATCCTTAGAACAAAAATACTAACAAAAAATTCAAACTTAATACGTTGATAAAATATGTCAAGTGATGAACCTGAGAGGGTGAATGTCTCAATTGATTAAGTATTCATTGCACACCTACCTCAATTTTGAGAGATGATGCACTAATGTAATGAGAGAATACATTTTTAGTTTATATGTGAAAATATCTCATTTTTTCTGACAGTACCAAATTGAAAATTCATTGACTAATAGCTGTGTAATATTGTTTTGAAAACAGAAGTTTGAAATGAGAGGCTGTTTAGTTAAATGTGGGCTATTAAAACTTTTAGGTTTCTAAAAAACATGCTAAAAGTTTAAAGATTTTCCCCTATCTCCTCTTAAAATGAGCTTCCTACTGTAGAGTGTGGTATTTCCCCCCCCCCCCCCCCCCCCCCCCATCTTGTTATTCACAGTTATAGTAATTCTTACAAGATATGCTATTCTTTTCCTAGGTTTTCAGAAGTTCTTCAGAGTTTCCTTTGATTCTCCAAAAGTAGCACTGCAAAAGTCTGATAATCCAACTGTTTCAGTTCAGGTACCCAGAGCAGAGCTGCTGAGTGCTGAAAATCTAGCCTGAAATAAGGCTAAAACCCCTTTGCCTTATGAATGATTCTGCAGATTTCTTTGGAACCCAGTTGGGGACCATGAAACTGAAAGACTGGCCTTTCCTATGTGATACCTTAGTAGCCATTATAAAATAATGATCTGGTATTTAAAAAAGTGACAGTAGATATTTAGGGATATGTGGTTCCCTCTCAAGAGTAGGAGGTATTCCCCTGTAGGAACTGCAGAGTGTTTTTAGTTCAAATTCACTGGGATGTACAGTTACCTTTCCCTTTGTTATGAAAAATATTATGAATAAGAGTTGTTTTTGTGAAAAATCAAAGCAATGTTAATTCAGTGTTCCCATGTTTAATTCACTTTCATCTTGACACTGAGCTTTGCATGGCTTTGACAAAAAACCACCATATTTATTAAAACTGACCCTAGGTTTGCCAAAAAGCTTCAAATATTTTATGGGCTGAATTTTGAGAATGTAGAGGAGTATGAAGACAAGATAATTTCTCTGACTACAATTTGTCATTACAAATGTGTCATACTGGTCCAGGATTGTGCTTAATTCAGTGTAGGTGACATAATTTCTGCACCTCTTTTTTAATGATGTATTTTTTAATTATTAAGGAAGTAGAGATTATAATTTCTACAAATACTAAAGACTGTCAGATCCAAGAAAAGTCTACAAAATTAATATTTGGGGATATTTTAGTAATCAAAAATTTGGATGGAGCTTTAGATGTACCTGCTCTTTAGTTTGTGTGGATTCTTTCCGCAGTCTGCATAGAGTGGTATGGTATTTCTTCATTTTGCAGGCTATTGCTACATAAAAATACGTAAGTTAATTTTGAATGATGCAACCAGCATACTAGAAGCAATTTTGTTGCCTTAATGCTGCTTTATTCCCAAGCTTTACTAAGTTTTCTTTTGCTTTTGTCATGTGGGAATATTCATAATGTATCCAGTGGTGTAACTTACTGATTGCATGCAAATTGATGTGATTTGTTTTTTGAAGGGCAAGGTTTTTTCTTCTACTTATCCCTCCTCTCTTCCCTTTTTCTTTTAAGCCATCCACACCAGCTTTTTAATAGCAGGGAAGGTGGAACAAGCTGTAATCTTTCAAGTCTCCTGTGAATAACATCACAGTTGAGCTATAAAAGGAGCTTAAAAAAAAGTCTGGTACCAATTAATTCTGATTGTTTTAACATTTAATACAGTGTCTGTGTGCACGAGGTGGTGCACAGCTGCTTGTATTCCAGTCTTGGAGGCAGCAACACTGTGCCAAGTAGAAAATAGGATAAGGGAAGTTGAATGCATTGTTTCTTATGCGTGTTTACAATTTCGCCACACGTAGCACGTTGCCTTTCTTGACACTGAATGCCTTCAAAATGCAAGTAATCCTGTAAATCCATTTGCCTGCCATTGTCTGAAACATCTCCTTTACGAGATGGTCATTTTAAGACTGTCGTGTCTGGCATCAGCTCAGCTGGCATTACACTTGTCACTATTTCCTCCTCTCTGCTGTGCTCCAAGCTGTTTGGAGCCTCATGGCTGGCTAGTCAATGTTTATGAGGTTGGGGAAACAAAATTGAAAGTAACTTCGTGTGCGGATATTGAAAAGTCTTCAGTAGAAATCATTTTAGGAAAGGGTAGCAATTGTAGAAATTGTTTTGACTGCTTAAGTAGTCCTACATATTATTTAAAGGGACTTTTAGAATGACTCAACTCCCCCTGTTTAAAAAAAAATAAAAATTGCTTACGCAGTTGTTTATGAATCTTGTTCCCTTGGCTGATAAACACTTTATTCTGAGCTGAAGGAACATGAATGGTATTTAGGATTCAATTCTTTACTTTCAACAGCTTCTGAGTAATTGGTCAAGTCTCGTGTGCTTGGGACAGATTCTTATCCAGTTGTGTTGCCATGTTCCACTATATTTTTAAATTAATTCCCTCCCAGCCTCACCATTGCTGTTACATTAGATGGGAGGGATGGAACCATGTAAATAAATCTGTTTGAGGAGTGCATTTCACCTAAGAATAGGCTGACAGTTGGCTGACAGTTGGCAAATACCCTAGCAGGGCATCTGAGCTTGTAGTGAGCCACATCTGTATTAAGGCAGATTAATGATCATCTAAATGCAACCAAAGGCAGAGGAGGAGGTGATGATGTGTGCCAGGATGGTTGGCGTTCCTGTAAGGCTTTGTGTAAATGTGGTGAAAACCAGGGAGAGGAAAGAGGGAAGATTTTGGAAACTGAATAATGCACACAGCTAGATCTGAGTTCTAGAGGAGAGTGTCTCCCCTACGTGACAGGTGCTTTCCCATGGGAACACTGCACAAATGTAGGACTGTAGCTTTGGTCTGGCACTGTGAGGTATCTGTATCTATATAAGATAACAAAAACCTGTCTCCATTTGCACACTGTCTTTAAGTAGCTTCCAGGGCTTATTTACATATCTATATCTCAATAAACCTTAGCCTGCTTTACTTTTTATAAATGGCTACTTGCTTTAACTCATGTTTTGATCTCATTTGAGATAAAAATTATTTTGAGCTAATAAACAAACACAAAAGCAATCATCCCTTTGGATAAAAGTGATACTTACAGCTGAGATGCCTGAGCTTTTTTTTTTTTTTCTGTTCTGCAGCTTGCTCTAGTGTATTCAAAATAACTGAAAAAAAAAAAGGTAGTATTGTCCAAGCTTGCTTGGGAGATGGTGGCATGGGGACCTGTAGTCTGAGGACAGTGACTAGCACTGCTTGGCACTAATGATAATGCCTCTGGAGCAGTGCCTTCAGTGTGAGAGAGATATTGATGAACCAGTGGAGCATGTAAGAGAAAGCAGAAGATGGTCAGGAGATAACAATACAAATGAGGAAATGCTAAGGAGGGGTTGAGGGAGGGCAGACAGACATCTCTCAGAGGTGCAGTACAAAAACCGAGGCATTGCAAGTTGAAACAATAGAAATTCCAATTTTACATAAAGGAAAAATAAATTTCACCATGAGTGGTTCAGTGCTGGAACAGATTACTCGGAGAGGTTGTGTCCTGGTTTTTGCTAGGATAGGGTTACTTTTCCTAGTAGCTAGAATGTGCCGTGTTTTGTTTTCAGTGGAGATTGTTATGAGAACGTTGATAAACTACAAGGACACTGTGCTTGGGTAGTTTCTGAGAAGGAAGGACTGGAAGGGGGGAGTGGAGAAGAAAAGTGTAGTAGTTAGTAAAACACCGAATTGACAGTTGGATATGCCAATAAAATATTCCATAGCATATCACGTCATGTTTAGTATATTAACCAGGGCTGACCAGAAAGAGGGGGTTTCTCTTGGGAATCGCTCGGGCTCACTTTTCCGGGATTGTGATTTCGGTTTTGGGGCTCCTTTTCACTCCTCCGGGATTGTTATCGGCGGGTGGTGAGCAGTTGTGCTCTGAATCACTCATATGTATATAGTTGTTATCAATGTTGTTATTATTACTTTAATTTTATTTTACTCCAATTAATAAATTGTTCTTATCTCAACCTACAAGTCTCTTCACCTTTATCTCCCCAATTCTTTCCCCCATTCCCTGGGTTGGGGGGGATGACTGTGAGTGGCTGTGTCTTGTTTGGCTGCCAGCTGAGTTAAACTATCACACAACCCTTGGAGAATTTCCAAACTTAACTGGAGGAGGTCTTGAGCAATCTTCTCAAACTTGGAAGTTAATCCTGTTTTGTATGGTGACCTGGTCCTGGCCAGCCTAAATTACTCTGGTATTCCCTACAGTGACCAGCCTTATTCAGCAAATCTTCATCTGCACATCAGGACTAGGCTTGTCCCTGGACCAAATTGCAGAGAAGTCAGGATTTGTTTACAAACAATTCCAAGGGTCTAGGGCATCTCTCTGATTTATGTTTCTTTCTCTCAATTTCTGAAATGGTGTAACAAAAAGAAGCTACGTAACCAGCTGTGGCCTTCCTCATTTCCACAGGGAGACAATAACATATCCTGACCTCTTGCTATGGCCTGCCTGCTAACCTCAGATTTTCTTTAGGTTAGGTTAATAATATTTTACAAAGGCAAACTGCTCAGTGGATGCTATGGTTATGAGGCACTCCGAGCTTCTCGGTGCCTTTCCTTACCTATACACCATTATACAGCTGAAAGCCAGCTCAATTTTCTTCTTTCAGTGCCTATCATCCATCTGCTGAACAAACCCCATGCAGGTTGATTCAGTAGGATTAAGGGATGAAAACTGAGAGAGCAGGAAAATCTCTAATATAATAAGGAAACATATTTTTCAGTTCCTGCTGTTCTTTCTTATTACTCCTTTTTCCAGTGTATTCACTTAACCTGTTGCCCTAATTTTGACATTTTTAATTTATCCATTAGCTGTGATTAAGATCACATTGCATTCATAAGGAGTGATTTTTCTTGCCAAGAGGCTTTCCTGAGGTGTTATAGCTCTAGCGAGGGGCCATACTTCAATGTAGTCAGGTTTAATCATTCCTAAAACGTTCATTTAGAAAAACCTGCAAGTTTAATTCCAACTCTTTCCTTTCCAATTACATGGTATTTGTTATGTGTATAGCTGTGCAATGTAATTATTTAATTACTAGAAACATGATGTACTAAAAGTATTGCAGTAGAATGACCCAGTAGGGCAGATTAGATGAACAGTTTCCCATGTAGGTCTTGTTTTCATCGTGAAGAAAACTGCACGTTATTTGAAAAGCATGTGATACAAAGGTTTTATGAGACAGATAAGTTTTCCACAGCGTAAAAGGAAGAGTAGTAGTGGGTTATATACGGTCCTCCATCTGGTGAGTAGCTGTAGGACACATGGAAATGGAATGAAGTCGTGTCAGGGGAAGAGCAGATTGGACATTAGGAAAAGGTTATTCACTGAGAAGGTGATCGCTCACTGGAACAGGCTCCCTGAGAAAGAAGTGGTCAGAGCACCGAGCCTGCCAGAGTTCAAGGAGTGTCTGGATGACACTTTTGTCACATGATTTGGTTTTAGGTAGTCCTGCAAGGAGCAGGGAGTTGGACTCTAAGATCCGCATGGTTTTTTTCCAACTTGAGTTATTCTGTGATTGTATGATGTATACATATAATACAAAAGCGTAACAGGAACGACCTTAAAAAGTGAATACACCATATATATGGAGCAAAGATTTTATTCATAGTACAGTTAATGCTCTAACATACTCCAAATTATCAAATGGATATAGAAAAGCCTCATTAATAACAGTTAAAGTTGTTATACAGAGACCTCTTGTGTCTATCCCTTTTCTCTAGTGCTATGCTCTATCCCCCAGCTCTGGGTCCTGTGTTTGGCAGCCTCAGCCTGCCTCCAGCAGAGCAGAAGAGGGGCTGTGATAAGTCTTGGAACACCTTGAGATGTTCACCAGGAGCTGTATGACATTTGTGGTAGAATTTCTGCCTCCTTGATCTCGAGTCTGAGTTTATTTTTATATGCTTGTCATCATAGTTTGCTTCCTTTTCATTGATTTCCTTCTCAAGTTTGGAAGTTGCACTCCCAGCATCAACTAACATAAAGGGCTATTGTTTTTATGCAGGGACTACCTGTGTTTGTTAGAACTTTACCATGTATTATTATTATATTTGCAGAATTTAAGATAAAACAGAATAGGGAATTATCACTCAACCCACTAGACAACTACTGAAACAAGCTAAAGCCAGCTGAGGCAATGCAATCCCAGACAACTGTGGAGACCATGCACTGTTAAATGAATGCAAAACCTATGGCCTTTTATTATTTATGGCAAAATAATGTTTACTGGGGTTACAAGGGAGGAGACAGTGTTTTTACAGTTGGCCATACATTGTTATGCAGTGAAGGCTGACTTATTGCCTGATTTATTATAGTGTGGAGGAAGGAGGACATGAATACAGCTGCTCCTGGAGTGGAATATTCCAGATATGCATAAGCGTGATAGCATAAGCTGCACTGCTTTAACACAATAGACACTTTAGATGTAATAGTCTCATTGCCAGAAAATACTTCTTGCTCACTTCAGTGGGGCTGATGAATGAGAGTAAAAAAGGAGGTGGGAGATTTATTATATAAACTCAAAATTTCTACTTGGGTTACTTCCTGAAGTTGAAATTGTTGCAACGTTTCTGAGAATCAAACTTTATTCGTACCACGTCACCCAATGCAACCAAATTCAATTTCCTAGTTTGTCGTTGTTGGTTTTTTGTTGTTGTTTTGTGGTTTGTTTTTGTTTGTAGGGGTTTTTTTTTGTTTGTTTTAATTTTGATGTTTGTATTTGTGCTATGACTGGGAAGAAAGGATACAGAGATTGTTTTATCACCTGTGTCACTACAAAATAGCCAAATGTATTTGCTTTCTTTGGACAAGGAATTTGCTGATAACTGACCTAGGACACTGACTGTGGTCGGAGCTGCCCTGGTTGGCTAAAAGTACTTCCTAAGCTGGTAGGAACAGGTTGTATTGTGACTCCGGAGTGCTCTTTGCCCTTAATCTGTGTCTGCTTTCCACCAGCAAAGTGCCATTATTTCACCATCTGACACTAAGACAGGCCATTTCCATGTTTTTTCTGACATTGAGAGTAATTTTTTAATATTGAATACAAGATCTTGTGTCATTGTAGTCACAAAAACATGGTTCTTGAGGTTGTGTATCTACTTGTTATCTACTTATGTTGATTAACCATTCCATTCTACCTGGCAGAATGTTGATTAACCAAATCATTCTGCCTGGCAGCCTGTTTGGGAAGGTTGTCCCTGCTGTCCAGCAAGAAATTTGGAGCAACTGTTTGAAGACAGCAGAAATAATCTGTTCCAGGCTGCCCGCAGGACAGCACTGCAGGAGCCAAAATGGGTTTGAAGCACAGAACACACAGCTTTTCATGGTTTTGTTATTTTTAGACAGTGGGATTGAGTGCACCCTCAGGAAGT
>NW_010294754.1:0-16434 GCF_000700745.2 Antrostomus carolinensis
CAAGACCTCTTATTAGTATTTTATTTCAGTTAGTTATTCCAATCAGACTAATGTTCTACTAATTACAGTCCTGCATCTTCTCATATTACACCAAATAGTATCTGCAGACAAGGGGCAGAGGCTAAACTGGTGGAGATGCATAACGTGCTTCACTGTGGATCCAGTCCACTATTTGCATAAATACATTAACAACAGCAGAACAAAATTTTAAAAAGAGTGTAAATCCAGGCTGTGTCCAGTACAATATTTTTTGTCAGGGAATGAATTTGTTGAAAAAATGATCTGAAATAACTCGTTCTCCTATATATATCTGGAGGACAGAGCAATGGCACACCAGTGGGGTTACATTTACTGGCAACAGGTTAAAGGGAGAGGCAATGGGGAGTATCTGTCTTGTTACAGGTCTGAAGACCTAAAAGGACTGCAGGCAGTTTGAGATCCAGAGACGATAAACAGTACCAGCTGTGGTGGTGAAACTGTGTCAGACAAGTATATCTGTGTGATTTGGGTCATCTGTGGTAACCCATCACAGCTTTTAGAAGACGGACACTGAAATCAGAATTGCATGTTAGAGATTTGTGGCTCCTGTTTGCTGTTCTCTTCCTGATGTGTGTCAGTGCTGTTCATAATACTTTTTCAATTCGATTTTTATTGCTGCTTTGAAGTGTCAGTGTTATAATGATAAAGATCAGCAGCAGAGGAAAAGGAGCCAACCTGTAATTTTCCAAATGACTATGTAAAATTCACAGAGCTTCAGTACATCTGAATGTCAGACTCACATCATTTCAGCACAGAAATTTAAGGAATATGGCTGTTAGAGCTGCCCTGACCTGCAGTCATGTTCCAATGTTAGTGCAAAACCATGAAATAACTCAGAATTGACAGAGGTGGAGATGCTGCAGCATATTCAGAGAGGAAAATAAAAGCTTCTGTATTGGTGCCAAAAGAAAAAGGTTGCAGTGACTCCAGTGAGGGGAAACATGTAGAAAGCCACTGGGACAGGTTGACTATGGGAATTCAACTTATGAGACTCTGTCAGAACAAAATAAGAATAGAAAAGTGGGATTTGCTGAGATTAATCACATCACTGACTCTGCATACTTAGAAAAATACTCTCACAAGCCCACGAGGAGGATCCCATGGCACAGCTCTCTGTGCACCAGCCACCTGCACTGGGCTGCTGTCCTCCTCGACAGGGAGAGACAGCCTGTGAGGGAAAGCAATGTGCCTGACTGACTTAAGAGAGCTGTGTCCTGATAAAATGTACTGTTTCCTAGGAACATTTCCCCAGCAGCCCCTGAAGGCTGGCTCAGATGTAGCTGTCCGGGCTGCAGGTAAGGAATTTGGACAGGTGAGTCCCCTGGCTGCTTACACGCTAGGAGGTGCAGAGCGCTTCGGACACAGTCCAGAGGCTGCCAGTAGACTATGTAGGTTGAAAATGCTTCTCTCAGTTGTCCTATTCTTGTGTTCTTCCCTGAATAAATCCAACATAAACTATTCAGTTGCCTAACATTTGATTGAAAAAGTTAAAAGTGTTGCTGAAGTCATGTTTGAAATGTGTGACTCTTGTGAGTGATGGCCAGACAGATCATTTGAGGCTGGCTGGTGGGTTCACCCATGGAAGTGGGTGATTCCAGAAGCAGCTTACTGAAAACCACTGTGTACTTCAGAGTATATCTACCAAGGGAGAATATTGTGTTGTTTGTCTTTTTTTTTAAAAAATACAAATTTATATAATCTATTATTTGTTTAAGAACCTCTTTTTGACCAATAATTATGTAAAACTTAACTGTGATAACATACTGCCCTCTGAAGTTCATTATAATAGGCAAAATCAGCAAAGGTTGTCAGATCCAAACAAATTTGTCTTTCAAAAGCACTGTTAGAATTTGCCACGTTAGCTGGTGCCAATAATTGATGGTTCTGAGCCTGGCTCATTGACTATTTGGTCATCTAATCAGCTCTTCTTTATGGCACTGGCTATTGGACTTTCCAGATTTATCCCTGTCTGAGGATAAATCAGGATATGGACTAGTTGTCCATATTCTTCAGGAAACCATTCTATCTTCAGTTAAAAAATACAGTCATAGAGAAACAAACTTCATTCTTACTGTTTAAAAACCCCAAACTTAATTTATTTCTATTTCAAATTTGTCTTCTGTGATCTTCCAGGCACTGGATCTTGTAACAGATGTAATAAAGCTATTTTAATAAATCTTTATCTTGCTGGATAGAGGAGAACTCTTGTTTTCAAGATTCAGACAGTCTGTCTCATCATGTAAAGAGGTAATATAATCTTCATACTCTTACAATGTTCCCTTTTTTAAACACACAAGCTAGCAAATTTTTGCCAGCTTTTTTTTTGTACAGCAAGGTACTCCTAGTTTTCCAAGAAAATTTTCTATTGATGTCCACAGTTTCTCTTCCTTATCCTAAAATTATGACCTACATTCTTGACTGCAATGGCTAGTTTTGCAGTAAGCCATAGTCAAATGAAACTAGCAGTTTCTGGGCCTTTCCCTATGATATTCTATTTACTCTTTACCAGTGATCTTTCAGTTTTTCTGATCTACTTCATGCCACTGCAGGCTTATTCAGGAAGGAGTTTGTGTTTTATTCTTACTTATTCACAAGAACAGAACAGGATAAAGAACCAATCTCTTTGGGGAGATAATTAAATTGCCTGATGAAAATGTGCCATTTACAGACATATTCAATATGGAGTTTTTATCCAGTTTTAAAATATTTTCCTTATTTTATCTTGATACTGTATTGTTGCAGTTCCTTAATCAAGACGCCATGTGGTGCACCATTAAATGCCTTAGAGAAGCAGATTGCATAGCTTCATTTCCTTCAGCAAATACGTTTTCAATGAATCAAAAAAGGATTAACTTGGAAAGATCTATTCTTCTTTAAAGCCATGTTAATTGACATTTATCAAATTACCCTCTAACTCTTTATTTATTGAGTGTCATATCAGTCATTCCAATATTTTTCTTGGGATCAGTGTCAGGTTGAGGGCTGTAGTTACTCCACTCATTCATTTAATCCCCTCTAAATATTGGCAGAACAACTCTTTTATTAAGCACTTCTGCCTTCTTTGAATTGCTATTGACAGTTCTGTAGCTGTTATTCTTACCTGCATTAGCTTTTGCTTCAAGATGGCCCTGTTAGTGTCTCAGTGCTTGTGTATAAGAATGTCTGACTCATCACCCTTCTTTTTTCTTCCATTTTGTTGCTGTCTTTTGAAAACATTTTGAATTATTTCTCAATTGACAGGTAGAGGCCTTGAGCACGTTACTGATGAAATTCCCCATGGCGGTGATGCAGATGGGCTGTGAGAACAATAGAGGAAACTGGGAACCCTTTTTAGCTAGGGTTGTACTTGTCAGAAATGTACTTAATGCAAAAAAGGGGAATGGTATGGGCTGGATAGGAGGGTGGAGGACCAGAATCTAGTAGCCAGAGTGAAATTGGTCCCTGTCCAGGATGTGCAGAGCATAATTTCAATCCAGTCTGAATGCTTTCATACCTTTTAGTTCCTCCGACAGAGCTAAAGTCACACTCGTTAAGGGAGCAGCCCCTCCTGTGTGCTCTGGAGATTAGGACATATGGGGGAGCATCAGGGGAATCTTGAACACCCATAGCATCCCATGTCTGCCTCCTCTAGTATATCTGCTAGTAGCAGACAGAAGTACTTCCCAATGGGCTGCACTGGGCACTGGTGTGCATGTTTCAGTATTTTAATTCAGCCGCCTTAAACTGCTAACCGTAAAGTATCCTTCTAAATCTTTTAGAAGGATACTTTAGAAGTGTCTTTTAATCTTTTATTTATCTTTTACTTTTTAAACATCTTTCTCCAGTTTCCATAGCAGAACCTGTGTGCAAAAGGTCCGGTGCCCCGCGGCCAAGGACACCCAAAGCTGCCTAATCCAGCTAACACAGCTCCAGGAAATTGCAGAACGGGCTGAAACAAAAGGACGCAGCTCAGCACGCAACGCTCATAATCTCTCAGACAGAGTGTAAGGCCACATAAAGACACTTGCAAACTCAAATACATCTCCACGGGCACGACAATGTATGCTGTGGGGAGAAAAGAAGCGATCGGTGCACAAAGACATCCCTGAGGAAAGAGCTCTAATGAAACCAGAGTGGTATTAAAGATGTGCCTCCTTGGAGTGCTGTAGCATTGTTACTCATTTCAGCAGCGAGAAGCAGCAGCAGAATGCATTAGTCCTGAAGCACTGCAATTCACTCAAGCACATTGTTTGCTGTAGCCTTTCAGGTTTCTGCCCGGTGCAGGCTTGGCCTATTTCCCTTGCCTTCCATACAGCGCACAATCCATTTAGGGATTTATAGCGGCTTAGAGCCACATGTACAGTGCCTTGCCTTTATCTGATTTTTATTCTGTGATAAGGAGGCTTGGGGTCATGAGTTCATTGGCACTTCTCTCCTCCCTACCATTCATGTTGCACAGAAATCTAATTATTCATTAGTGTTTATGATTTCTTGAGGTCCACCAGTGTCCTTGTCACTAACTGGAGAAGTCTCAGGGTTTGTCACAAAGACCATGTGAATCTGCTCTGATGTGATATTATAAGCAAGGGGTGAAAGAGAGACCAGAGAGGAGCAGGGGCATAAATATAAACTTGATAATAAAGCACAAAAGCTATCTATGTTGAAATCCTTGGCCAGTAAAAAGTGGTATGATTCCTGTCCTGGTGCACACTTATGCCAGTTCATCCATTGATCTTTAATACTGAAAGGTAAAATCTTCCCGTTTGGATACTCTTGCCACTCCTGCCCCAGCTCTTGCCAGCAGCTCCCGGTGTCTGCCTTCCACAAACACAGTGTATTTGCCTCTTATGACTGCAGAGAAAATATTATCTTCTTCCCCTTTCTGCATCAGCTTCTTTAACTTTAATCACCGCAGTGTAAATATATGTATTCACACTTTTCACATCCTCTGAAGTTCCTGGAGAGTTTAATTTTGAGTTGTGCAAAGAGCAGAGCTACAAGTGCTATGAATAGCCACCATCTCTGCTGACACCACTATAGTAAAACTCAGTAGATACCCCACTTATCCCCACAATGTTTAAATTCTGTTAATCTTCTGTACTAATATTGTCCTTGGAGATGGTCCTGTATTCAACAAACATGAAGGATCTGGCTGATATATTTCACTTTACGCACAGTGAGCGTGCATATCCTGTGAAGGTCCCAAAGGATAGAAGTACACTTGTTAAAAAGGGACACAAGTAATGGATTCAGAAACCCCACTAACTTCATACTAAGCTTGATTTTTAGAGTTTCTGACAATAGCCATGACTGAAGGCACTAACAAGGTAAAAATGTGTGCCCTGCCTGGAGACACAGAGTGCTGTTTCTGAAAGAAACAGAGCTGCACAGGGGAAATATCTTTCCAGAAGTCAAACAGCATCCTATCAATTACACAGGTACCATTGTGCTCCTGCAACTACTGCAAATGTAAATTACAAGAGAGGTACAGTGACACATTCATCCACATTTGCATTAAAAGCTTTTAGATAAAGGCAGACACCCATTAGGAAGAGGTTGGAAAAGGTAAATGCTATGGACTCTTTTATGTGTAGCTGCTGCTGTCTGATTATAGCTCCGGGGGTATTTACATGGCGTATACTGTGTATCACTGCACTATTTGAAGCTTTGGGTAATTAATTAAACAAAAGAAGGCCTGGTTCATTATTTGAATGGGGATATTGTTGTGGCAGACACACAGCATTGTGCCATGCCCTCTTGGACACTGAAAGTATACCTGGTTTCCTATGGTGGCTGGTGGCTCATATGACTGTTCTCCAGACTGGATTTCTGCTCCTGACAAGGTCAGCATCTCAGTACACAGATGACTCAAAGGCAAAAAAGGTCTCAATTTTGTCTTCTGACTGTGCTCTGATTTTGGAGATGAGTAGGTTATAAATAGAATTGTGCAAATAGTTGACTTTTCTATGGTCAAATGGAAAAAGCGTCTCTTTGGCTGGCTCAAAACTTAACAAATTATAATAGTAGAATAATATGGTTTGGTCAAATAATATCCTTTGTTATTGAAAACTCAGTAAATAAAGCATTATAGTCCCAAGCAGCCTGGGAAACCTGCACTTAGATGGCCTCACTAAGTAACTAGAGGCCCCAGGTCCCATCGAACTCTGATCAGAGGAAGAAAGTGACCAAAGTACTAAAGCCCTGGAGAAGGGAAAGCGGTGCCAGCTGGTGGGTGTTGAACTCAGCAGGAGCTGGGGGTGGCATCCCTGGGGAGAAGCCAAGCTTCTGTGTATGAGGGGTAGCTGCTGTGGAATGCCCTCCAACACAAAGGATTCAAACTTTATTCCTTCCTGTTTGAGCAGGAAGTCTAAATTTTTTTACCTTTCCTGCTTAATAGAATTGATTTCAGCTGCCTGAAATGCTTTTTTTTTTTCTTGTGGATTATTGTTTGCATTCAGCTCCGACTCTAATTCAAATGAGCCTGATGTCTGGCTTCAAGTACAAAAGCATACCAGGAAAGATGGCTTTGGCTGTAAAAAGGAAAGTTGGCCTTCCCTACTGCGAAACTCAACATTTCTCAGTTGACTTCACATCTACAGTCCATCCTCACTTCTTGATGTGTTTCTGGATCAGTTGTTGACTGTCAACAAGGGATTGGGCACAATCATTTCACATTTGGATGTCTTCTATCTGTAGAACTGGTGTTAAAGTTAGGAAAGTCAAGGGAAAGTTAAGAAAGTCAAGGGTACTGTAGCTTTTAACTGGCATTTTAAAATTTGCTCTGAGATCTGGTGAATGTTGTCACATGTGGGTGGAAAGTTAGTACCCAGATTATTAATAGTCGGGAGTCTGGAAAGCAGAGGGTATGTTTAATTTTATATTTGTGAATACTCATTTGATGGGTGAACAGGATAAAAATGCTGAGGGATTATCAAACCAAGTAAAACTATATAATGGTTAAAATTTAAAATATTTTTACATGAATCCCTAGGACCCTCTCCCCAAATATATCAGCTGATAAACTTAAATAATGAAGTCACTTGATGAAACTGCAGTCAGCTCACAACTAGTGTACAAACTGTAAAAACAGATTAACTTGTTGAAAATACTGTTCACTGCAAATTATTAATTCTTTTCTTGTTTGGTATTGTTGAGAATCCGGTTTGTTAATGCCAAATACTGAGTCATTGTAAACCAGGAGGGAAGGAATCTGCTTTGAACAGGAGACTTGCTCATCTTGTCAAAGACAGACTTAAAAAAGAGTATCTTTTCAAGGTCTGCCTTGAGCCAGAGACTTCCTTATCTTGTCAACAACAGTTGTGAGAAGCAACAAATGCGATGGTTTACAGTCCAATACTCACAGCAACTGAGTGATATTTGGGGTGAGATGGAGGTCACACACCCAGATACTGCTACAGTAAAACTGGAAACTCTACCACACCTCTGAACCGAATGTCTGCCCCCCACCCCTTTTATTTGATCTTCAATGCAATGAGCCTTGTTAATGCCATGATAATGGCATATGATAATTGACTTAGTCCCACCTCACCAAGAGTAAAAACCTGCCATTTAGAATCCCCTATTTTGAGGACAAAAACCCCAACTATTGGACCGGTTGATGGGTCTGGACCTCTCTTTCCTCCCCAAGCAGGAAAGACTCTTAGGTAAGATTTGCATCTCCAACTAGGTCAGATGTTACCTGGGAAAATATTGTTACCTAAAGTGCTTAATTATTAACTCAAGCTCAATTTTTGCAGCAAGTATATTTATCACAGGCTATTCCAAACTTCTTGTACCTGTCACCTTAATAAACTTTCTATCTGTTTCAACTTTGCTAAACTGTCTCAGTGAAAGTCCATGAGAGGGCTCTGTCAGGCAAACGTTGACTCTGGTAAGTGGCTAACCACATCATCCTTTAGACTTAAAACCGTTGATCAAGGCTGGGCTATGGTCAGATTCAGCTGCACCTACACTCCTCTCTGGGAAGGAGTTTAGAAAGCAAGGAGGTCCGTCCTGAAACTTGTGACTCAGCGGGAGGGTGTCCCTCAGCCACGAACTTTTAATGTGACAGGTATCCCCAGGTTTCTATCTAATGAATGAAAATACTGCTGTATCATTAATCTCTAGTTGTTCCCCTGGAGAGAGCAGGCAAAATTAACTCTCTATCTGCTCAAGCTCAAGATTAAGAAAAAATTGAGGACAATATTTTAAAATATATTTTATTCATGTTTTCTGTTTTCTTTTATTTTTAATATGTAAGGCACATAGCCATCTTTTCTCTTTTTCCTAGATGTTTGTATTTTTCACATTTGTTCTAATTATCATATGCCAAATTTCCATCATTTTTCCTTTGGGAAAATCAGAAAGAAGTAGCATTGGATGTGACCCCAAGAAGCAACATAGTCTAACCATTTGTCCTAAAACAGGATTAGGTATACCTGTCTTAATAACTTTTGATGATGGTAATTGCAAACTCTTCCTGTGTAATCTACTGCAATGCTTCACTGTCCTTATTTTTAGAAAATTTTCCTAGTGCCTAATCCAGTATCTAACATCATTTTTCCCTTACTAATCTCTCATCCCATTAATTTTTGTTCTCTATACCATGGCCATTTGAACAGAGTATTTTTCTCTCTGAAGTAGCTATTACATACTTAAAGACATATACTGTACTCTTTCCACCCGTGCCAAGCCTTCCCTTTGGGTTAAGCACCCAGTGGGTTCACAGCTTCCTTGCAGATCATGTGCAAAACTTGCAATTTTCTTGCACGTTGGTAGTGAGTCATGGACAACCACTCTTGGGGTACAGTAAGATAAACAAAGCTAAGGGTAGCAATGTTTTGCATCAATCCTACCAATATTTCATCAATACTTCCCTGTCTTGCTTATGAGAACATCATGTGAGATGGAATGAAAAGTTTATTTAAACCTACTGCTTCTCCCCAAGCTGTGATGTCTGTTGGCCTGTCAGGGAAAGAAATTAAGTTTGTTCAACATGTTTGTTCTCGATGAGCCCATGTCTGTCCCTCATCCAGTCACTTTCTGCTGGGAGTTTGTAAGTTTTCTGACAATTTGTTAGGGGATTTTTCTATTAATTGCTCATATTTGAACTTTTCTATGAACAATGATGAAAAAAAAAGGGGGGGGGGGGGGGGGGGGGGGAATTGACCGTATTTTTTGGCCTTCTCTGTATCTTCTAGTAAATCCCCTCTGTTAGTCAGAGGATGAATGTTTCCCTCCTCTCATGTATACCAAGAAGCTTTTCCAACTTTTCCAGAGTAGCTAAGTGAATTCATAGCTATTCATTGCTTGTCAATCCACATTGCTCCCAGAAATGCTAGTCTCTAGCTTTTTTAAAAAATGTATATGAAGTAACACAAATGTATTCAAAAGAGAAGAAAAAGTTCCTTTGGTGAAAGATGTGATAAAACTTTACAGAGATTATTGCAAAGACTGAGAAAAGTATATCTAATATCACCACAGGTGAGAAGAACAGATCTTAAGGTACTTTTTATCATCCTTGAGAGGATACATGAATCAGTGGAAACTGAAAGCCTAAAATTTTCTAAAATAAGAAGGGTACAACTTCTTTGAGCAGCAACAGCGATTAACCATTGCAACAAGCTGCTGGTGACTGGTTGCCTATCTCTTGAAGCCTGCATGACATTATTCAGGAAATATTTTAGCTCAGCAAATAATTAAATTGAATCTTGGTTGAGGGATTGAAATTTCAGTGGCATTCGATATGTTATTTCTGTGGGTCCCAAGGCAGCTTAAATGCCTACTGAAGTCAATAAAGGTATGGCTGCTTAGACCAGGTAGAGATTGGCTTCCCAGGGTTTTTAGAAAGGGCTTTCATGAAAGAGATGAGTGACTTGATGAACTGGTCTAAAATAGAAATCCATGGGTAACAAGCAGAGAAAGAGCCTTGTCAGTAAAGGGATGGGGCTAGGTTGGTGGTATCTGCAGAGCAAGGTCAACATCTCCATGCTAAGCCACAAGTGGGACCAGAGCTGTAAGGCCTTGGGGGAGGCATAGAAGAGGAGACTAAACACAGAGCTGTGGGTTCCGCAGGGAGAGGTGAGCTCCAAAGAGATGGGCCATGTGGCTGACATGACCACATATTTCTGCCCATGCTATTTTATTTTCTTTAGCACCTATGATGACTTTGTCAGCCACATGAGACCCAGCACACCAAGTCTCTGATCTCTCCTGCAGCTCCAGCACTTGCTGCTCTGCTTCGGCAGGATCCCTCCAAACAGCCCTGCACAGAGAGGAGAGAGATCTCCCCCATGCTGTCCCCCCTGCCTCCTTCTGCACACCAGGACTCTTTCCAGAGACTCTGCTCCGCAGAACAGTGACACAAGTCTTGAAAACACTGACCACTCCAGCCACAGCACCACTGTAACACAGAAAAACACACAGGGTTTGCTCTCTCTGTAGAGCTGAAGGGAAATGAAGAGCTTTTGCTGGAAACTGATAACATGTTTATTAACAGTTTTTCAATCTTTTGCAATGCCTGTAACAAATGTCACTGCTACACAGATGAGTTTGGTGACTAAAGAACGACTAATGACACCTGCCTGACCAGCTGCACTACTTTGCTTAACCAGGCAGAGATACATATATGCCATTTCCCACAGGTACTTGAAAAGGGTTCGATTTAAACCAATTCATAAAATAGGCTGTTTTGACAAAAAATAATTGTTCTCTGAGAATATGTGAATTCAACATGGCTAGAAAATCCCTGACATGTGACGTAGAAGGATTTATAGGTTTAGTGGAAATTGCTTTCCCCACTGTCCAGATTAAATACTGCAGGATGATTTTTTGTATGAGTAAACATCCTTCCAATAACGATCAGACCGATAATGTCTTAAAAAGAGAAACAGGATCTACATTTCGCTTTTCTTCTTCTTGTACGGACTATTTCTGGATACAGAACCTTCAGGTAACATGTTGACTGCCCATAAAATGCATTTTAGCATCTTCCTGCTGTTGTGGGGATGGGTTTTATCCACCGAATGCAGAGCCCACCGACAAGGAAAAGAAATATATGAGTTATACAAAAAAGGCAGGTGAGTCCTTTTATTTTACATTTAAATAGCTACAGTTTGGACAAATGTAATATTTCAGGTGAAAATATAATGACTAACAGATAACTAGAGTTTGAATTTGCAGATTGTAACCTCAGTCAAATTTCTGTTGCTGTTTTTGCCAGTGAATAAGTGTTAATGCATATTCTACAGTGAAAATCATTGCTCTCTCCCCAAAAAAGGGGTTTGTGAAGTATTTGAAAGAGTTTGAAAGGGTGAAAAAAGGTAGTATTTGCCTATATTTATTGTGGTTAAAATGTGGTATTTACATGAAAGTGGAGAGGAAATTTAGGTCCATAAGGATTGTTGGATTCAATGAATGTTAGATTGACATGAGATCTGAAATGAAGACATTCAGAATTTATTTTATTATTCCCATACCAGTTATTTTATAGAGCTTCTGAGAAGAAAAAATGAAAATCTCTCTGCAAACTTGAAGTCTATGGTCTGTTATCAGAGGAAGCAGAAACAGCATTCAATGTTTTGAATTAAGATATTAAAAATTATTTATATTATTGTCTGTTCTTCTCTCTCTGTCACTCATAAAGGCTATGGAACATTTTTCTCCCATTATCTCCTAGACAGTAATTTTAGGAGGTTTTTAGTTGAGGAGAGTTTTTTGCTACAACTGAGTTCTGATTACTTGCATTACATTTGGGGAATATCTGGAACTTTGTATGACGATTTTTATACTCAGGCAACTAACATGGTACATCCAGAGCAAAAATGCTTTGGGTTTTTTTGGAGGATATAGCTGTCACATTTAGATTACTGCTCAGATGTTGTGTACTTCTGCTGGTGATAGACTGGACCTATGTCATTTCTGCTCTCCTATATTCACTGTTTCTGTTCTGTAATGACTCTGTACCACCATTAATATTATAAAGTGTATGGGAATGGAAATGAGTGAGTGTCACAGTCATGAGGAATTCGAATCATTTCTGTTAGCCTTCAGAAAAAATGATTGAAAGGTGGTAGAATCATAGAACCAGAGAAAGCACGGTGCCTTTTTCTTTTCCCCTGTAGCAAGTCAGGGCTACATCATAGAGTGATTTCAGCGTCCTGGTTGGCACTTGGGGGTCCACGAGCCATCTTATACATAGAAAATGGCTTTAGCAGTGATGGGTATAACTGGCAAAATGGATGCAGTGGCTCTGCTCATGATGAGCCCCCAGGGAATGCATTCCCAGAGACAGTATGGATGTGGGACAGCCATGAAGCCTCTGTTTTCATTGAGGCTTCAAGACAGTGGCAGCATAGGTGATGTGCTGACTGTAGCAAAATAAAGGTGTGAGAAGCAAGGTACCATAATTTGAGCTGAACAGTGTACAGCAGCAACAAATTCTTGCACACAGCCATGTTCTAGATTAGCAGCTTTAATGAAAGCTCCCACTGCACCAAACACTTAACAATGTCAGTGCAATTAAGTGACAATATAAAAAAAAAATCACAGCAGGAAAAGGTGTTAAAAGTACGTAAAAATGGAAAATAAATACCTATTCAGTTCACTTAGGAACTGTGTCTTTACCCATGCTTTGTATATATGGTGTAATTGTGTCAGGACAAGCCCATCAGAAACCCTCAAGATATTGTGGCTCTGAGAAGCTCTGTCCACCGCCCTCCCAGCACACCCACACTGGCCCGAGAGGTAATTTCTGGCCTATTTCTGCCTCAGTAGAGCAGTACTGATGCTGAACAGGGGTGATGGGGAGAGAGGAGCAATGCTGGTGCATGGTCATAGGGTTGTCTATCAGCAACTGTGGTGCCCAGTACAGCACTCACTTTCCCCTGTGGTAGGGGGATAGGCCACAAGAGACCAATGGTTTTAAGAGCCTTACCATTTGTAAGGTCAAAAAGGACAATTATGTTCATCCATCTGATTTCCTGCTAAGGACAAGCAACAAGGACTCTGCATGAATTGTACACCAAACCCTTTATTTCTGATATTTACCTACAATGTTGGATAAACTCAGAATAGGATTGCAAGTATTTTTTAACTTTGGCTTCCATTTTTTTTTCCTACTCTATGCTAGTTTGTCTTTTCTCTATCCAGGTGGACCAAGCTCCCTCTTCATCTCCTCTTAGATATATTCAAAAGACTAAGCTTCTTATGCTTCTCAGTGTGCGATGTTTCCCAAACCTTGACTCAGTCATTTACTCGTTTTCCACTGTCCTTTCTCTGCTTTTTCAGGGCTGGCATCAGGACTTGGGTGCAGTGTTTGCACAGTCCTCACATAGGTGCTATATCCAGAGTTGTACTCATTGACCTCCTGGGACTGTGGTCATGGTCTCTGTTGCAGCCTCACAGTGGGAGAGAGACCATGTTTGCCCAACATGACTGAGCACCTGTGTATTGGCAGGACACCTTGTCTTAGAGGTACAGCCAGTCCTCTTTTTGCTCACATGTAGCTCCCCTAGACAGTTTTGAAGTAGGCACAATTCCTTTGCATTTCAGTCAAAGACAAGGCCTTTTTCCATCACAAAATTAGATCCTGGAAGAAAAACAGCAAGGGGGGACTCTATATAACATCAGAAAAAGCTTGCAGTGAAGATCGTTCCTCAAGATTTTGTTACTAACTCTGTTTCCCCTCTCTTCAAGACTCAGCCCTGAATATCCATTAGGCAGAAGAAGCTTCAGCAATTGACTTCATTACACTTCTCCGAGCACTGTTATCTCTTGCTCCATAAAGCTTGTGGTAGGGACCAGGATGGAAATACATCCCTTCACTGTAACCTTTGTCTTCTGAAGAGACCTACACTCCTCACTGGAGGTTGATGGGGGAAATCTATTTGAAGTGAAAAAGGGTGGCTCCACACCACCACAGGATGCTCAGAGTGGCTTGATTTGCACCCATGGCCCTCCTAGCCTCCAGAAGCCCTTTAGGGGCACAAGACCATGCGCTTGCCCTGCTGCCAGGGCTCAGCGCCAGCCACTGGTGTTGGCAGTCAGTGCAGGCACCTGCTGTAGAGATCTGCCACCCTGGGTGTTCTGCCAGCATCCTGCTGTCCCTGACAGACGTGTCCAGCTTTGCTCCTGATTCTCATGGTGCAGCTGACGGAGGAAATACACAGGTTTTTAGCTTGTTTCTTTGGATGGTGCTGTTCTGTGAGTGTTAGTTTCTTACAAAGAGACTCACTTGCTCTGAACTCTGCATTCAAATACAAACTCACCATTTGCTCAGCTGTTTTCAGCTCCTAGGGCTTGTCCTTTCACCTACCCAAATCCAACTGATCCCATAGCCTTTGCACTCCTGCTGATGGGGGGCCACGGGGTCAGAGACATTCTCTGTCCCAATTTTTGGCACTGCAAGTACCCCAGAGCAGCCTTCTATCACGAGACAAAACAGCCTTGAAGAAGGGTGAGCATAAAGGTATGGTTTTCCTCACGAGAGTTCATGCATGCACCATGGTCTTTTGGGGACTGGGTTTGCATGACAGAAATGTTGCAAATGATCCCAAATAATTCCTGAAATAAAGCTGATGAAGCTTTGGGACACAGTACAGAGTGTGACAAGAAAATGGCAAATAAGTGTAGGTCAAAGTATGCATACAGTCAGTGAAAGCAGCAAAGTGGATAGCTTTATTGCAAGGGACTTATTACAGAGCCCTCTAATATTGTAATTCACTGTAAAAACGCCTGTGTGCCAGTCAAAGACTCAACTACTTATTTTTGCTAATCTCCAGGACAAATCACCTCAAAGGAATTTAACTTCAAAGAGCAGCAATATAAAAATAAAACCTTTCTCACCTTGCAGACCTGTTCACGGTTTGCTGTCAGCCGTGTGCAAATCCCGCAGGGTTTGCAAAGCTTTTTCCTCCTGCTAAATCCACAGTGTCAGAACTCCTACAGGAAGGAGCTGAGATTCAGAGCACCTGCAACAGGGCTGTCTGCTGCTTTCCCAACTGCTCAGGCTCTTGGAAAGCCACCAGGCTGCATGGGGGTCACTAGATTGGTACAATGGGTCACTGAAGGTCACAACACCATTATTCCAACAAAAGGGCCAAAGCCTGTGTTGCTAATTAGACTTGCAGAATCTGCTAGAGAAGATGAGCAACAGGAAAAGAAATGGCCTGGAGCTGAGCCCAGGTTGTTCTGCCAGAGCTAACTGCCGGGGAAAAAAATCACTTTTAACACTAAAATCTCCCTGGACAGCATTATAACCACCTTTCAGACAAACAACTCTCAGCAGAAGAGATTTCACTGTAAAAGATTTATGGATCATGTTTGTTTAATCTGAGCTAAGAGACCCTCTTCATGTTTTTAGTCATGTCCCTACCATTCCCTGGCTGTGTGATAATCGTTTTGCCTCACTCTGGCCTCCAAACAGCAACTCATTTTCTGCCCTCTAGAGCTCCCCATCCCCGTTTCTGTCAGTAAGAGCTATCTTTTACAGCAGTTGAATGACATCCCCTACAATAAGCCCTGGGCTTGTTATCACAAGGTCTCTTTCATGGCCAAAGATCTTTCTGTTTATGACATTTTCAGATGTTATTACCATTAGTGACACTCTTCTTAATTGATGGAAGCCACCCTGCATCATAATGGCCATGGTTCCTTCCTCGTCCTTTCTCAAAGGCTCAGCATCGTACTGAACATTTGCAACATTAAAGTGACCTTCCTTTGCTTTTGCTGAATTTGTTTAGAACTTGTGTGTTGTCAGCTCTTCTGTCCCCCTGCCAAGTTGTGTGTGAGCTCCCCATGCTCTGTAAATCACACATGGCTATGCTGGTAACCCTCACTGAGGGCGCCTCCTACCTCCTACCACATAAGGCAGCTCCTACCTTCTTGCCCTCCAAATGCTTTCTCTGGCCTTGTAAATTCACCCCTCACAGGATTTCTTCCTTTACCTCCCAGCAGTCCTTAAGCTGTTTCCTTGTCCAAGAGCTTTGCTCTGATATCTTATCTGCAGGATTGACCCTGAAAGCATTTATTTGCATGAACAAAGCTGACTAATGCAAGCTGTCTTCAGATCAGATCTTCAGAGTGCATGATAAGCCCATAAAATGGCCTTTGAAAGCATTGCCTATAGGAGCACACTAGCAGCAGTGAGACAGACCCAGAGGAGTGCTGAGCAACCAGAGCTCCCAAGGCTCTGCTTTTTAAGATTAGCAGTGTGCGTTGTGCCTTGATGCCACATGCACCAGCAGTGCTGGGCCTCAGGAGATCAATAAGAAACCCAGAGTGGGCTTCAGGACAACACAACTGGAGTCCCTCCATCTCCCCAGTTGGCAACTTGCCTTTCCTCCTTTCATCTCCGTCTCTTCCACTCCTTTTCTTTCCCCAGTTCAAGGTTCCTCCTTTTCTCCAACTTGCTCTTTC
>NW_010294754.1:16450-25244 GCF_000700745.2 Antrostomus carolinensis
TCCCAGGTTTTCTCTGCCCTTTGCCTCAGCTGTGTCATTTCTTTGACCCTAGGCACAACCACTTCCCCTGTCACATAGTTCTGACAGATTTTCTCCAGTTGTTTTTAACTCTGTATTATTCTGTAACCTCCTTCTTTCCTCTGGCAGCTGTTGCTGCTGCCCATCTTACCTCTTTTTCTACTTGTCAGAAATCCTTTTCTTCTGTCCAACAGCTCTCATCTTCTTTATTTTGTCATATATTAACTTATTTTTCATTATTGCTTTGCTATTTCTCTCATTTTTCCTTTTCATCCCTGTTGCTTTTTCACGTAACTTCAATCCTAAACAACTTTTCTTTGAAGTCTTGTGTTTTTTTTCTCACAACCCAGCCAAAAGTGTCCTCTTTCTGCTTATCACTGCAAATGATGATGCTTTGAAAATGATGTTTTCTGCTTTCATTATTAGCACCAGCCTCCTTTCATCCTTTCTAGAGCTTATTTTGGGTCTACACATCACACAGCTTCGTATCTTTATTCCGGTGATCCATGGCAGAACATTGTCTCTACTGATACTACCGTAGCTACGTTCATGCACCCCTGTACTGTGCCACTTCACTGTCCTGCTGATCACAACATCTCCAGTTGATGTTGCCACCATGTAACTTGCTCAGGATCAACAGCTTCATATTGTCTTCTAGCCCACCATTACTCCAATGTATTTTGAGCTGGTGTGAAAAGACATTAAGAGACTCTAAAAACCTGTCTGCAGCTTTGCAAAACAAATCCCCAAACAAACCCAAAGGTACTGCAAGGCAGTTTCCTCCCTCCTGAGTACATACAAATAGTTTGATATTCCCATTCAGGGGTTGGATTCACACCTGAAATGCTCCCGCTGGTCTGTCTTCTATAAAATGCCCAGTCATCTTCCAAACTCACTTATGTTTTTAGCACTCGCAGCTTTCAATGAGAGTGAATTTCACAGTGTGATGACATGTCGTGTTTATGTATTTCCTGTCAAATTTCTTCCCCTGGTTATGTGTTGTGAAAATTCTGGAGCAACAAATTCCCCTTCACTTTCACCATGCCACTCCTGATTTTATATCACTGTACTGTATCACTCAACTGTTGTCACCCTTCCCATCTGGAGAGCCCTGCTCGGGCTGCCTGGAAGCCCTCTCCACCTCCGAGCGCTCTCTCTCCTCTTGCTCTGCTTGGTTTTTTTCAGCTATGAGCATGGATATGTGAGATGTGGACATACCTTGGTGTTACTAATAGCATTGAAATGCTTTCTGTTTGGTTTGCTTCTCCATTCCCAGTAACACCCAACCTCCTGTTTGATTTTGGTTTTGGTTTTGGTTTTGGTTTTTTTTGAACACGGTGGAGCATTAAGTTGATGTTTAGAAAGAAAGAGCCAGAATGACACTGAGACCTCCTTCCTAAGCAATAACATCTGATTTGGATGCCATCATGGTCTTCACATTGTTTCTGAAAGTACATTGAAAAAATACAAAAATACAAAATACAAAACAATGTACACTATTCTGAATTTACTAACACTGAATTTCTGCTGTCATTTTTCTGAAGTCACTTTGCATCATGAGATCCTGCTGTACTCTCCATTCCCAGTTCTGATTTTGACTATCATGAACGGTTATATATCCTCAGGAAACATTGTTGCCAGTAATTATTCTTTTCTCCTAAATAATTTATAAATTTATTGAAGAACAGTGATGCTATCACAGATCCCCCTGGAACTATACTGAAACCTCTTCTTCACAGTGAAAACTCTCCATTATTCCTTTTGTTCCTTATTTTGCAAACTTTCACATGAAGGGAACTTCCCTCTTCCTGACTGGTTTCTTTACAAGCCTCTGGAAAGGACCTATCAGCACATTTTTGGAAACTCAGGTACACTGTGTCATCTTGATCACCTTCATCTACAAGGTCATTAACTTTTTAGAGAAGTCTATTGTACTTATAGTGCATAGCATCCCTCAAGAAAAGTCATACCATCTCTCACTCTTCTTCAATATATACTATATTCATCTGGTGTCTACCATGGGTGTTTTTTACCCTGGTTGAAGCAAATTTGTCCAGTGGAGCAGTCTGTAGCTTCTCACATTCCACTTGGAGCTCTTTTTTCAAGTGGAAATTGTCACCTTCCACTCCTGTGACACCAGGGACAATTTAAATGCTGGTTCAACAGTTTATTACTTGGCTTTCTTCTGGATCAAAGTCTGGTGACTTGTTACTGTTCAGTCCATTTACTTGAAATCTGTCTCTGGTCCTGTGCCAATATGATTATTTCTTAACATTGGCCCAACAGCAGAATTGTTACAATTGTCTATTTTTTTAGTGCAAACAAATTCCTTAGTAGTTGATGTTTGTGATTGCCCTTATAAAGACAGAGTGCCTTCATTGCTGTAAATAAGTACCTAAGACAAGTGTATATTGATAACCAGCTAGTTATTCCCCATTCTGCATTTATACATTTATTTTTTTTGTACTCCATGCAGTTCTTTGTATTCTCTTTTACTGAAATTCATCTTACGGACATCAGAGCACTCCTCCAATGTGTTGAGGCTGCTTTGAATTCTGATTCGAGACACCAACTTTTCTGCTTTGTTTTCAAGCATGCTATCATGCATGAGTTTTATATTTCTATCATCTGCATTATTATTGAACATATTGACTAGTAGTTTCCAGGATGAAATCCGTGAGATGTCATTTAATATCTCTCTTGACGGTAAAGTAGTGGATGTTACTCTCACCACAGGCTTTCAACCATGCTCAAAGTCACAGTTTCATCTCAACCGTATTTCCCTAGTTTCGTAATGAAATATTAAAAACCTCATTCAAATCTACTTTTCCTCCTGCTTACACTAAGGCAGCCAGTTACACTGTCAGAAAGGACATTAGACTGGTTTGACGTCAATTATTGCAAAGATTCACATTGAGTGATCATTATAATCTCGTTACCCCTGGGGGGGCGGGGAGGGGGGGGGCGCAGACAAACAGATCACGAGTTTGTCCCAGTTTCTTTCCAAACGTCAAAACTCCAACATAATTCTTTTGTCCCCTGCTTAAAACCAGGTTTTGTGTTCACCCTCACCCTCTCTCAGGGGTATCACCCATCTATGAGCAATCCTCAGAGGTACCTGTTTACAGCACAGAGACTGTAACAGCTGGTACTCCCAGTGCTCCTGGGGAAGTGCCATCAGCCTCTGATGACTTAAATGCCTCC
Source organism: Antrostomus carolinensis (assembly GCF_000700745.2). Taxonomy (NCBI): domain Eukaryota; kingdom Metazoa; phylum Chordata; class Aves; order Caprimulgiformes; family Caprimulgidae; genus Antrostomus; species Antrostomus carolinensis. The sequence goes on from NW_010294754.1 coordinate 19,673, forward strand.
AATTTATCTAAATATTCCTTCCCTGATCTACTCTGTGATAATATTTGCTTACAAGTCAACTTTTCTTTGAAGACTGGGGCAGACATTAAACCTTTCAGGACATTCTGCATTGCCCCATGAGCTGCTATGCTTCCCTTCATCTATTTCTCTTTTTCACTTAGCAGAATGCTGGCACCATGCCTGCCTCCTCCTCCTCCTCAGCTGGCAGGATGGACCTCAGTCATGCTCCTTCTGCTCCCTCTGACTCTTCCTTTCAACCTGTATAACACAAAACCTAACAAACACAGACCCATTGAATGCTATTTCTGCCACATCAAGGCACTTTCATTTTTCCAACATCAGGTACAGTGCCAAGACCTCAGGCAGCATGATATTTCTGTGAATAATTAATATACGTAGGTGTGTTTCATTTTTTGCCAGGGTTTACGTCCAGGCAAAGAACAAAAGAAGTCCAAAATTTAAAGAATGTATATATGTGTCCTGCTTCTGTGAATTTTGCATTCTAAAGTTGATATATATTCAAGTAATACTGGATTAAAACAGGGTTCTCATTGAATTTTCTTTATCACTCAAAAATAAGATGGTAGAACAGCTGTGAATCTCACTGTTTCTCAGGCTTTGTGATGCAAATACTGAAAATAGTACTCTTTTTCCCCATTTCTTTTCATAGATTTAACCACTTATAATAGCAATGAGTCACCTTTCTTCACCGTCTTTAAACCTACTGATCATAAGGACACATGACCCAACACAATTACAAGCAAACACAGGCTTGCCAAATGCCAAGATAAAATATATTTCATGATTAATTTTTCTCGGTTTTTAGTGGCTTGTTTACAGCCACAACTTTGTAACTCTCCCAGCTGGAGCACAAATCAGTGGGTTTCTATCCTACATTATCCCTGGGAATTAGTATGTTACACGGTGGATGGTGTCTCCCCCAGTGCATGTCACTGGCTATGAGCAGCTTCCTCCGTTGCAAGTTTGCTCTCTTCTCCCTCAGGTACTGCGCGGTTTTTCTCCCCATTTAGCTGCCTCACTTCTCCTCCTCCTGCAAAGCACTTCTCTGGGCTCTGGGCTCCCTCTTAGCCTTCACCTAGACCTGCTGCACCATCTGTCCACCAGCATCTCCTGCTTGCTGAGAAGGTCTTCCCAATTCATTTGCAAGTCACAGGCATGTTATGGGGGAACTTTCTGTGAACCTCCTGCCCCCAAACCTCTTTCCTTCCTTTGGGACATAGCCTGGGAGGTTCTTTAGCCCGGCAAGACTTGTGCATCTCCAGCGGCTGAGCAGCATCTCTCTCACCACTCTGCATTGAGGGAACACTCCTACTCATGCAAAACTGTCCAGGATGTCCATGCCCCAGGATTCATTCCACACAATGATGAAGCACCGTTTGAGCCTGATGTCTTCTCTCTGCTCCCTCTGACATCTTCTCCCCTGGCCTTACCCATTATTTCCCCTCCCTCCCCATCTCTGCCTATCCAGCCTCTTTTCTCCTCAGCCTCACCCAATGCATAGGCTCTGTTGCAGATCCAAGCTCTCTCTGCCTCTGCCCTACTTTTTCTCTGCAGAAACCTTCTGTATGTTTCTGCATACAATCCCCAGCCCCTTCCTGCCTCTCCCCCATTCCCTGACCCAGCAGCCCCTGCCTAGTTTCTGCCTTTAACATGATGCTGATGTGGTAGGAACCCAAGTCACTAACTAGTCATAAAACAGAGGGAGAAGCAAAACCTAGTCAAATATTTAGGCATAGGTCTTTAACAAGACCTTTACTCTTCTCATAGCTCTTTAGTAGTACCAACACACCTTGGTCATTCCTGTGTCCTCCCCACCAGGCTTTGTCCCCTGCAGGGAGTTGGGCTGCCTCCACTGCTTTCTCCTGGTCCTTCTGCCTCGAGCAGCATTTTGTCAGGGCCTTACCCAGCCATAATTTTATGGGCAAACTGAGGAGAACGCAGCTCCTGCTATTCCCCTGCCCAACACAGCACGAAGGCTGTGCAGCATAGCAGGTGCAGGGTGGGAGGCACTGCACAAGCTGCCCACCAGTGTCTGCCTGGGGATGGGGAGCCCAGAACCAAACACCATGGCACAGCTGGCAGGGCTGAGGGAGTTCTCATCACTTTCATTACTTTCCAGTTAAAAGTCCTTCTGAAAACTGGCTCAGCAAGTTCCACAGCCTCCCTAGCCTTGCATCAGTGGTAGGAGAGGCTGTGGATCGACTGCACCGCAGCACAGCGTGAGCTGCAGAGACTGGATCTGACACAATTAAGCACGTGGTGGTTTCAGAGGGTAGGTAGCGGGGAGAGTCCACAGTCTCTGCACTGGAGAAGGGGTGGAGGCATCACCCAGGCATGAAATAAACAGAAAAGAAACGGGCACTCCGGGTGTCTCTGTCCCAGCTGCTGGCTGCCAGGCTTCCTGGGGCAGTGGGCACCTCTGCTCAGGGTAGGAGGTTTGGGGCCAGTTGCAGCCACAGTACCTGGCCAAAATGTTGCTGATGACGCAAGTAACCAAAGAGACAGAGATTATGCCACAGCCACATCTCAATAATATTTCCAGAGACAGGATCTGTTCTGACATCTCCTCTGACTTGCCATCCGCTTTGCAGACCTAAGAATACCATAAGGGATGGAGAGAACAGACTGTCCCAGAATTTAATGAAATCTGATAATAATAACATTGCTGTTAACCCACCAGCACTGTTCCTCAAGGTTGTCACCCCTTGGAGCCAGGAAAGATCAGGTGAATCTGGCTCCGTTATTTCAGCAGCTTTCACATACTGATCTTGCTTTTTCCTGAAGAACTGAAATTGTGTCTTGATTTAACTCCTCAAGGAAGAAATGTTCTCAGCAGATCCTAATGAGATTATCCTAATAAGAGTGTAAAATAGGTCACTGTCTACTACAGGTATATTTTCTCGTATAGAGAAAAGAGAGTATGATTTATAAGTGGGAAATGTGTGCTGCATAAGTAATTAAAAAATAAAATGCTAAGCTGGGTAGTGACTTCTCTCACATTTGTTGTGGTTGCTTTCAAAAGCTCCTATTTCAAAGATTAAGAATACCGTGGATTTTCTGGTGCACACTGCAAGTGTGGACCTGACGCTCCTCTGGCACATGTGTTGTGAAGCTGGGCACTTGGAAATGTCTGCTGGGACTTTCAGATGTCCTGGTTGAACTGTCTCTTCTGAAAATCAGACATGGTCATCCCTAACACTGCAACCCTTTTTGCTATGTTGGAGGGACTATAAGTACCATAGTAAATCTTGGGCTTTTTTAAAAAAAAAGAGTAACTGCTTTTTGCCTTGTGTCTGTAATAATAGTGATAAAAATCTGGTTTTGCTGAATTTTTTTTTCCTAGCTATCCTAAGCTTCAGTTGTCTCATTCCTTGCCGGCTTCAACAAGCCTCAGCCTTTCAGGAAGGGTCGTCTCATGATCCCTTGAAGCAGTGGGGGGATCTAGGGGAGCAGGAGAGGTTGCATCATCTCAGCTGCCATCAGGGGCCTGAGAGCTGCACTAGCAATGCACAGGCAAGCACTGTGAATAAATGCCACTCTGCTCCAGTTGTTGCTTTTCCATAAAGTGTCTCAGTGAGCGTCATGAGCCACGAAATACCTTTCGGCACTGTTACTGTTCAGAGATAAATATGGACAGGGGGGAAAAAAACCAGAAGGTCGGTTGTTATTCAGTGTATATATTCAGGAGTTATGGGTTAGTTTTAAAGACAGTTTGTCACCCCAGCAAAGGCAGGAGCAGAACTGTCACACTGCGTGGCTGCAGTGGCAAACAGTTGCACTGAGCCATCTGTGAGCAACGTCTGGACCAAATCTCCTGGCTGTGGCTGTTTGCTGCACATGCTGAGGGACAGCAGACACGCAAGGGGAAAAAGCCATGGCGACTCAAGCCATGGCCATTGATTCACAGCCCGAATGTACAGCCTAATGGGGTCCCGTGTTGGAGCCGCATTGATCACTCAGCCAGCAGAGAACTCCCCAGGAATGGGATGAGAAAAGCTATTTCTCAAGTAGAAAGGAATGGGGCTTCAAATCGCAGTAACTGGGGGATGACTGGCAACAGGTAAAAGTGTTTTGCTGCCACAGCAGGAGTTAGGAAAGCAGGGGAGGCTCGGTAACCTCAGAGCTGTGATGAGGGGAATGGCACTGGCAAAAAAGAAGTGAAGGAGCCAAACCAAAGCACAAACGAACACAGTCCCCTGCCACGGCTGGGGACATGGGGGACATTTTGCATTGGTTTATAAGGAAATAAAGCTTAGTTTAGAGGCAGTGGAGAATCACCTGGAAGAAATAAGAGGAACCAGCCAGGGTTGCTGGGTGCAGAGGACAGGGAGAATTTGTACACAAGTCCTTGATGGCCATGCCTTGAAGGCTCACTTGACAGGGAGCATGGGGCCAGGGCCAATGTGAAGCATTAGATAAGCTGTACAAAGAGAAATGAAAATTAGAAATTGCAAGAACATGTCCTGCTTCATCCCTGTTTGAATACCAGCATTATTCATGAACAGCCAAGAGTTTACTAGGGCATTTTAAAGTCATGTAAGTAGGTCAGCTTGTCACCAGAATCTGCTTATCCCCAAAACACATGAAATTACTTCCTGATGGCTGGCAGATGAGAAGCAAGCAGCAATGATACATGTCAGCAGCAGCCCAAGGGCATATTGACAAGGCAGAAGGCTCCAGAAAGTGCATTTTGCATTTGCAAGTATATTTTGCTGTGCAACACCCAGTGCCAAAGAACCTGCTCTTTGCAATAGCAATGGTACTGCGTGGCCCAAGGCTCCCCAAAGCAGTGGTCTACCTGTGGGCTTATTGCCAGCCCTCCTCTGGGAAGCACAGAGCAGATCCTGGGAAAAAAAACCCAGTCCCACTCAGCAAATGCTTTGCTTCAGGGTGAGTCAGTGATACAGCCCAGTATGCCCACTCTTATTCTGGTGATGCAGAAGTTGTCTGCTTCTCTGTGACAGCAGAAAGATTAGTTTCTCTCCAACGCTGTTGGTTTTCAGAGAGTTCTCAGCCCAAGGAAAAATTGTCCTGCAAAGCCTGGGGTTCAGGCACCACTCACCAAAGGGGTGATGATGCTCAGGTCGTGACACTTGTTATTGCAAAAGGAGTTTTGCCTCTGTAAATCTCTACAGCAGGATATGAAATGTATGTTAATGAGCAAAAAGTCTCATTAGCAGAGCTGATTAGAGTTAGTGTTTATTACAGAGAGAAACTGTTTTTTAAAACTTTTAATTAAAGATGAGTTAAAACTGTTAAATGTTTAAAATACTCCTTTTGCTCAAGCTAGCACTTACATTGCTAAAAGCAATACACTTTCCTTTAATGACAAAATAAAATATTGACCAAACACCTGAGAGAACCTTTCTTCACAGCCAGCTGGGAGACTATGAAAACAGAAACAAGTATTTCCACAGTTTCTTTATTTTTTTTCACCCTTGGCATACTTTGAAAAGCTTTTTTTCTCACGAAGATCCCCAGCTGCCTGTGGTGAGTAGATGCCATGGCCATGCTCCCGGCTGGCAGAGGCCCCTGGGCAGCCGCCTGGGTC
>NW_010294754.1:25420-30869 GCF_000700745.2 Antrostomus carolinensis
GGTCTGTGCAGCGCGGCCGCTCGCTCTCCAGAGCCCTGAGGGCACCGGCCATGGCTGTGGGAGGAGGGAGGTGACCTGGCTGCCCCGGCCCTTTGCCAGGCAGTCAGAACCAGTGGTGTCCCACCTTACCAAAGTCTTCACTCCCCCCCTTTCACCTTGTCCTGGCCACAAGCCCCCACCACCCCGCCCTCCGCCCCCGCCATGCCACCGGCCTTCGCTAAAAGGGTGAAAAAAGGTAAGAGCCATTTTGCAGACGTGTCAGAAGGTAAAGCCGTGGGGATCCGGTGCTTCCCACCCTGCTTCCCTCCCCATGTCCTCGCCCACCTGCCATGACCGCCGGTCTCAGCTCTCCCTTTTCCTGTGTTTCCGTGCAGCCGGCCGCAGCGGCAGAGGCGGGGGGGCCACGGCGGGGGGCGCAAACAAAGGAGGAAAAAAAGCCCCACCGGCGGCCGGGCTGAGGCTGGGGCAGGGGAAGCGGGCACCATTCAAGCATGCCAGTCGTACTTAGGTGACAGTCGTGCCGTCAGCAGGACACAGCAGGTCCCAGAGGAAGCTGCGTTGCCTCATTTTCCGCAGCCCCTTGGGCTTCGTGTTGCGCTGCTGCACGGTTTGTGTCACCCACACGGTGCGAGCAGGTGCCTTCCCTCCGAGTGTCCCTCTGCAGAGCTGAGCCCCCCTCCATGGGCTCTCCATTGCATCGCTCATCCTTCCCTCTGCTTCTCTAAAGGAGAAGGCGCCTTTCTGAGCACAGTCAAGTCTGCTCACAAATGTTGAAGGTTTTGCCGGTAACCTGCTAATATCTCTCCCCCATCTCAGCTGGGTATAAACCTTCCCCAGCACATGCTCACAATGCCACTGGTCTTTTAGAGGCTGAATTAAATCTAAAGTAAAAGCAGAGGCCACTTTTTAAAATACCTGAGGGATAATTAATGACTCAAAGAAGTCACTGATAGAGGTAGAGGACTTGCCATTCCTAGAAATTATTAAACTGAGACTGAACATCTTTTGAAGATACTCAGTCTTCCAGGTAAAGCTCTGGGTTTGAGAGAGGAGTCACTGGTAACGCCACTGGTCTCTGTTAGGAGGTTGTTGCACTGGCTTCCCGTGGTACAACTGCCCACAGGTCTATCAGAGGAGTACAGCACGGCTAGGCAGTCTCTTTTAGGAGGAGCTTTATCTCGGGAACATATTCCTCGTAAAAGTTTCTTTGTTGTCCTGTTTTCAATTAACCTATTTCTGACTTGTCTTGTGTATATTTATACAAGTGCCCCTCTGAGCACACCATCTTTTCTCAAACCAAGAACCAGCAAAACCTTTCCTCCTGTTTTTGAGCCCTCCTGCTACCTCAGTGGCTGGCATGCAGCTTGGCTCTGAGGGCAGCAAGGCTTCACCTACATGATGGAGCAACCAAGGACCTTCTGCCACCACCAGCCCAGCCAAAGCACTGGGGTGCTGAACAGCATTTTGCACCTTGGATGTGGAGGAGGAGCAGAGCATCCTCTGACCAGCATTTGGTGCAACTCCAACAGCTTCTGGAATGACACTCCCAGGCTCTTTAACGCTCAGAGACCTCCTAGGTCTTTAATGCTTCTTTTTATCCTTGTTAGAAATCTAGGGCAGGAGCTAATAATTTTATCCAGAGTTAAGGGATGGCTTGCCTCTTGGCCTGGTTCCCAGCCTGTCTCCATTTTGTTCCTGGCCAACAGCCAGTAGCTTATTTGATATATTGTTTCCCTAATTCCTGGCCTCATGCCCCTTCATGACTCAATGTCAGAAATGCCTCCGTCATTTCCACTTCCTCACTTATCCACTTACATTATTTCTCCAGCCCACGCTTTTGAATGATTGTCTCCAAGCTGTGCTATAACCAAAGCTAATTCCACAGAGACAAAAAGGTCACCAGACAGGTGTTTTCTCCATGCCAGAATTATCACAGGTCCCCAAGCTGCATGTTGAGTGCTGGAATAATTTTTTAATGACATGCTGCCAACCACTGAAAGCAATTGGATGGTTATGGCCTAACACGTAAATCATAGAATTGTTTTGGTTGGGAAAAACCTTTAAGATCATTGAGTCCAACCATAAACCTAACACTGCCAAGTCTACCACTAAACCATGTCCCCAATCACCACATCCACACATCTTTTAAATCCCTCCAGGGATTGGGACACAATCACTTCCCTGGGCAGCCTGTTCCAATGCTTGACAACCCTTTTGGTAAAGAAATTTTTCCTGGTATCCAATATAAACGTCCCCTGGTACAACCTGAGGCCATTTCCTCTTGTCCTATCGCTTGTTACTTGGAAGAAGAGACCAACCCCCACCTCACTACAACCTCCTTTCAGGTAGTTGTAGAGAGTGATAAGGTCTCCTCCCCTCAGCCTCCTCTTCTCCAGACAACAACCCTAGTTCCCTCAGCTGCTCCTCAAAGGTTTTGTGCTCCAGGCCCTTCACCAGCTTTGTTGAATAACCCCAGTTCCCTCAGCTGCTCCTCAAAAGTTTTGTGCTCCAGGCCCTTCAACAGCTTTGTTGCCCTTCTCTGGACACACTCCTGCACCTCCATGTCCTTCTTGTAGTGAGGGACACAAAACTGAACACAGCACTTGAGGTCCAGCCACATCAGTGCTGAGTACAAGGGCACAATCACCTTCCCAGTCCTTCTGGCCTCACTGATTCTGATACAGGCCAGGATGCTGTTGGCCACCTTGGCCATCTGAGCACACTGCTGGCTCATGTTCAACCAGCTGTGACCAACACCCCCAGGTCTTTTTCCACCAGGCAGCTTTCCAGCCACTCCTCCCCGAGCCTGTAGTGTTGCAATGGGGTTGTTGTGGCCCAAGTGCAGAACCCAGCACTTGGGCTTGCTGAACCTCATACAGTTGCCCCTGGCCCATTGATCCAACCTGTCCAGATCCCTCTGTGGAGCCTTCCTACCCTGAAGCAGATCAGCAATACCGCTCGGCTTGGTGTTGTCTGCAAACTTATTGACGGTGCACTCGATCTTCTCGTCCAGGTCATTGATAATGATATTAAATAGAGCTGGCCCCAATACTGAGCCCTGGGGAACACCACTTGTGACCTAACTGGATTTAACTTTGTTCACCACAACTCTTAGGGCCCAGCTATGCAGCCACTTTTCCACCCATCAAAGAATACATGAGCAGCCAGTTTCTCCAGGAGAATGATGTGGAAAATGATGTCAAAGGCTTTACTAAAGCCTAGGTAGACAACATCCACAGCATTTCCCTCATCCGCTAAGTGGGTGGCCTTGTCATAGGAGATCATGTTAGTCAAGCAGCACCTGCCTTTCATAAACCTGTGCTGGCTGGGCCTGCTCACCTGGTTGTGCCATATGTGCCACATGATGGCACTCAAGATGAGCTGCTCCATAACCTTCCCCAGCACTGAGGTCAGACTGACAGGTCTGTAGTTCCCTGGATCCACATTCCAATCCTTGTATGTGGACATCACATTTGCTAACCTCCAGTCCACTGGGACCTCCCTGGTTAGCCAGGACTGATGACAAATGATAGAAAGTAGTTTGGTGAGCACCTCTGCCAGCTCCCTCAGTACCCTTGAGTGAATCCCAACCAGCCCCGTAGACTTACGTGTGTCTAAGTGGTGCAGCAAGTTGCTAACCATTTCCCCTTGGATTATGGGGGCTTCATTCTGTTCCCCGTCCCCGTCTTCCAGTTCAGGGGGCTGGGCACCTGGAGAACAACTGGTCTTACTAGTGAAGACTGAGGCAGAGAAAGCATTAAGTACCTCAGCCTTCTCCTCATCCCTTGCCACTAAGTTTCCCCCGTGCATCAGATAAAGGAAGGAGATTCCCCTTAGTCCTCCTTTTGTTGCTAACGTATTTATAGAAACATTTTTTTGTTGTCTTGTATGGCAGTAGCCATAATAGTCTAAGGGGTAATGGGGCGAAGCGGGTGCGTACTTCTCACAGGCACTGCCTAGGACTCATTGCTGTGCTTCTCTCTTCCTGGTAGCCCGATCCTAAAACGAAGCCCTGACATCACCAAATCTCCCCTAACAAAGTCAGAGCAGCTGCTGCGAATAGATGACCATGACTTCAGCATGAGACCAGGTTTTGGAGGTATGAGACGTGCACATTTGTCACTGTTCCTGTTTTATACTGTTGCTTCTTTATACTGTAACAAGTAGTCAGGCAACAAGCAGACTGACAAGCAGAGCCTTTCCTGTCTCTAGGTTTTGTCATTTTATGTTGTGAATTCATGACATGCTCGAGGGGAGAGGGCTGCAGTAAAATAGCCTTCTTCCTTGGGTGAGCAAACAGCTCAGTCAAATGCATGGAAATGTGATTACAGGCAACATAATATTCCTGGTATTCATTCTGATAAAAATCTGCAAATGCACCTTAGGTTTATTCCCAGATGATGGGGAAATTCTAAGATTTCATCTTACTATGGTGATGTGTGCGCATAACCATATGCACACACATCACCATAGTGCCAATGTATCATGCTTACTGACCTGGCCATTTCATTTATAACCCCAAAGAAAATATTTTGACTGCTGTGTGTTACTGCTTGCTCACAGTTTTGTGCCTGTGTGCTAGAGCAACCTAAGCTTCAGGGAAATGGATGAAGAACATGTTTTCTTTCAGCCCATCGGATTAGAGAATGTTGTAATTTATCTATCCTTTCTGGCTGACAGATGGTCATTCAAATCCAGGATACCATTATATACTCTGATGGAAGAAGATTTTATTGCTAAATGCTCAATATACCAAATACCAGCATGTTCAATTAATCTAAAAAGGTTTCAGTTTCATAGCAGTCTGCTAATGTGAGCACTATTTATCTTGACAGATCTCCTGTACTGTAATTGCCAGAGGTATGTGAGGGGCTGGTCAAAGCCTAGAGAAGGAGAAAAAGTTCCCTATTACATGGGGTCACAGCCCAGTCTTTCTCCTCGGGAGCCCCATGCTCAGTGACCTGTGTCCTGTAACTCATCCCCTTCTGTCATCCCTTCCTTTCCACAGCCAAGCACCGAGTGATGTGAAAGCCCAAGTACACAGAGCAGCTCTCAGGGCTGTTATTAGCCCAAAAGGGGAGCAGAGGAAGGGAGGGAAAGATTTGGAGTAACCCTCCCACACCCCCTTATCTGCACTGCTGCTGCTCTCCATGCAGATGGGTGCTCTGCAGGGCTTCTGACCAGAGTGCTAGCGACAGGGCTTTTAAATTTTGAGGGGATGTGTGTAAGATGACATGGTAAAAAAAGAAAGTCAGTAACAGGTCAGTCTCATTGCTGATTTTGATTGTTATCAGGAGGGATTTTTTATGAATTCCAATTGTTCCAATTTTCAGTTGCTTCACTGTTGTTTCTATTTCAGACTGAACATCTATTTTTATCTCTGAGATATGAAAGGCAGAGGATTACTTTGTCTCACCAGTTTATACTTTCTCAACATGGTTTTTTTTTT
>NW_010294755.1:0-15173 GCF_000700745.2 Antrostomus carolinensis
TGACCTTGGTACCAGGGAAGATCATGGAGCGGTTTTCATCTTGAATGCACTCATGAGGCATATGCAGGACAACCAGGAGATCATGCCCAGCCAGCATGGGTTCATGAAAGACAGGTCCTGCTTGACCAACCTAATCTCCTTTTATGATCAGGTGACCTGCCTAGTGGATGAGGGTAAGGCTATGGATGTTGTCTACCTGGGCTTTAGCAAGGCCTTTGACACTGTCTCCCACAGCCTTCTCCTAGAGAAGCTGGCAGCTAAGACAGGTGTCCTCTTCACTGGTTAAAAAACTGGCTGCATGGCCGAGCTCAGAATTTTGGTGAACGGAGTTAAATCTACTTGGCGGCCAGTCACAAGCGGTGTTCCCCAGGGCTCAGTTTTGGTTGGGTATTAGGAAAAAATTTTTCACTGAAAGGGTTGTCAAGTATTGAAACCGGCTGCCCAGGGAAGTGGTGGAGTCACCATTCCTGAAGGTATATAAAGGACGTGTAGATGTGGTACATGGGGACATGCTTTAGTGGTGAACTTGGCAATGCTAGGTTTATGGTTGGACTAGATGATCGTAATGGTCTTTTCCAGCCAAACTATTCTATGATTCTATAAACCCCAGAGTCTGGAGGATTGATTGTGAATAGTCAGATGCTCACTTGCTTAACACAGGCTTTGTGAATGCTCAAACTTTTTACAGGGTGGAACTCATGGCAGGACTAAGGCTCATGTACTTTAGGGACAGTGGTTTCATAGGAAACAGAACAAAATAGATGTAATTCCTCCATCAAGCGTATTTTTTGCCTTCTTAATGAAATAAGCTAGAAAAGTAGCTTCCTTTGCTCTTTCTGAGTTGAAATTCAGTAACTGAAGCACTAGGACATATTTTTTTCAAAGTAAACAAGACTCATTCCCCGTTGCCTGCTGAATAAATGTGGTAATTTTCAAGCCAAGGGAAGTCAAAGGTATAAAACAGCTTATAAAAGGGCTTTGTAATGGATGCAAACCTAATTACAGATAGCGTATTGCTACTCCAAAATAAACACATAATAAAATAATAAGTAATAAATATGTAGTAATTACCTCATACCTGCATATAATAAATCAGGTGTTTCAGTGCAGTGACTGATGGCGATCTCTGGGAATCATGTAGCGTGTGGAGGTGTAAGTTCATTTCTGGAATAATTCTGTCAAATCTCAATAACAACAGAAGGTTGTGCTTTGTTTCTGTTTAGACATAGGTAGGTATTTTGTGATGCTGAGATTTACAGGAATGAGGAAAGCTAGGTTCTGGTTTAGAGCCTGTTCTTCACCGTGCCCCATGTAGTTCCTGCAGCATGACCACACAAGCTGGCTGCCATATGCTAAGGTCCCCAGCAGCTCTGGGTTGCAGCCGGGCAGAGTGGAAGTGAAGTTATCTGTGTCTCAGGCTTTGAAGTGGACATTAACTCTTCCTTGGATTTCCAACGAGAATTGAGTGGGGTCAGCAGTGAGAGCTGTGGCTAGCAGATGGGCTCCCTCTTCTGCTTTCCATCTCTAAAGCTTTGTGTTATCCAAAGGCAGGAGCTTCCACAGAGTGAAGAGATATAAGGTCATGGAGGGACTATAGATATCTGTAGACAGGTCCAATAGGTCTCAATTCTCTCTCTCACATAAGCAGAAAAGACTGCCTCAGCCTCAGGCAAAATGGATGTTACAAGTTAATAAAAATTTTATGTACAGAAAGGTAAAATCTGTATTTGCAAAATAATTTTGAAAGGGAACTACTGATCTCCTCCTCCCTCCCTCCCTCTCTCTCACAAAAACCTAAAAAAAAAAAAAAAGAAAGCATATACATTACATAAAAATGATGTACAGAATGAAGTTGCTCCCAGGAAAAAAGGCAAAGAGACTTTATTTCTGCTTTAAGATAAGTAAGGGCACTGTTACACATATATTTTCTAGATCATGAACCTGGTAAATTCAGCTTCCATTCAGTCACATAAGAATAGCCTCAGCACAGTTCTAGTATATAAGTCAAAACTCAGTTTCCAACTCTGCCATTGGCTTCAAATACACCTTTGAATAAGTGACTTAGGCTCACAGAAGCAGTCAGGTACCACAAATTAAAATTAAGTTCCTAAGCCCAAGATTACTATTACCAAAATCCTGCCTAGGTTTAGATTGATGGAGATCCCTAGTACACACTGCACACTGCCTGGAGCTGCATGCTGAGAACAGTTAATTATTTTGCAAGCAGCTAATTTACAAAGCAAAGATTCAGAGATTCTTGAAGAATATGGTTATGTGTAGACAAACATCTGCAGCCAACATTTGAAAAACTTGTGATGACTTTCTTAACCATTTCCCTGTATCTGTTGGCACTTTCATTGATTTCCACATTTGGTTCCTGTAAATCTGCTTCAATGTAATGTAAATCCTAAGATACATACATATATATATATATAAATAAAATCTACTCTGTTTTAAGAAGAGATGCTCTCACACTATTTGTTTTCACCTCTGGATAAAGAAGGAAAAGTGCTAGCTGCCTCCAACACGACCGTCTGAACTGTCTTGAGAATTTTATGGACAGACCCAGAGATAATCCTCTCTAAGACCTAATGCAGAGTCTGAGGTCTGAATTGAAGGTGTTTCCAAGATGCTGTTTTTGTAGAATGCACATATTAATATTGATCCATTTTCAGAGAAAATATAAGCAGTCCTCATTGCATACTGTTTATTACTTACCCCACTGAGTTAGTACAAGCTCAGCATACACTTCTTGAATAGCTTTGCCGTAAGGGAACTTCTCTTTACAGTTTAAGAAGCAACTAATGAACAGTTCCAGGCTGTATCTCTCCATTTGAGTTGTACATACAAAGTTCACTTAGAATCTACTTTGTGTTCTCTGTGAAAGCCTTTCCTGACTCACTTGGGCCAGATATTAGCAGCGTGCAGATGTTCTGGGAAACCATCATTTTCCTTCGTGCCATCATGGTTTTACTAGTCTTTTCTATGTGCTTGTTTGGGTTCTATTTAATGTAGCCTTCAGTTTGCTCCTGATATTTGTTATTATCTGATGTTGTTTATAAGTCTTGCAGAAACATCAGAAGCGTTGCATGTCACTGATCATTGAGATTCTTGTTAAGTTCAGATACTGGCCTTGGCTTAGCTACATATGAGAAGACTGACCACTGAAAACTCTTCATTTCTTGCCTTGCCTACTGCAGAACAATCTTCCATGTGCTTCCCATGTTCTCTGTTCCTGGAGCTCTAGCTTTTGCATTCTCCTTTTCCTTGAGGGCTGTACCCAGATCTGCTGACCTGAGTACTGGCCTTGGATCTTTGCATCATTATCATCCCCTATCATTTACTGCTTTTTTGTTCTGTCATTCATTCTTCTGCTAGAGTGTGAAACGAAAACATTGTTCTTTGATGCATCCTTTTCTTTGGTCCCTGCTAGTATGCTCTTGATAACTACTGTGACACTGTAGGATGTCTTGCAACTCTGTCTTCATTTGCTTTCAAAACACCTTTTAGCTGATAATTTGTGCTTAAGTTCTTCATTGACACTGACTGATTTGTGTTCAACCGCCAGGCATGGAAGCCTGTTGCCTCAACAAGTCAGGTTTGCTACACACCTTTCAAAGATCAAAAAGAGAGTCTCTTCCTGAATTTGTGTGTAAACTGAGAATCAGTGCACACAAGTAGAAACGATGATAGGGAAGTGCAAACAAGCAATAAGGAACTCTTGGTCACCCTAGCATTAGTGGTCTCAACACAATCAGAGCAACCAGTTGATAGGCTTTATAAGCATCACAGATATTTTTGCCTGTGACTTTAGTTTTGCCCTCCATTCAGCCCACTTTCTATAAAATGGAGTACTAATGTGTTGCTGTCTTGTGATTTCTGTAACTTTTAATAATGAAAAGATCTATAACTGATCTCCTAGTTCTGTTGGTTGCTGTACTATATTTTTTGATGTTTTTTTTTTTCATAGACCTACATATGTTACTGATTTAGCGTTGCTGCTTGTAAAGTAGCTGTTCTCCCAGCTCATCTCAGACATGTCTCTTTCTCCACATGTGATAAATGCATTTGTGCCAACTTCCACATCCTCTAGAACTACTGCTTTGTCCCTGCCTTTTGATCAAAACTCCATCTTGTAGCTTTGTCTATAATAGGGACTAAGTTCCTGAGGTGTTTGCTCTTTGAGACATGGCTAGCTTTGAAGTACAGACTTTTCTACTGTCTGCCATTTTCAGCACTCTCAAAAAAGAAACAAAGATATTGCATTTTACATATATTTTCTATTTAATAGAGCTGGAAGAGTACTTGTCTCCAGAAGGCATGCTTTGATATGTATCTCTGTCATTAGTAATGCTGTTAGTGAGTTGTTACTTATCCTTGCAGCATAACACTAGAGTCTCAGTAACGTGAATTATGCTCAGTCTTGCAGCATGTGTTGTCTTCTTTGAGATGGTTACTGGTGATGGGGCCAGCACCCCATGAACTCATCCCTTTCCAGAGAACTTGGCCTGGGGTTTTCATGTGGTGCTAATGCTGCTCTGGGCAGTGCTCCTCTAGCTGTCCTGTAGGGATTGTGTCCCTCGGGACTAACACTTTGCTTATGTTCTGTTCTTGTGTCTATGTCTGCTTTTACATTGCATAATTAATTGCCTGAAGGATACATTGATTTCTCACAGGTAATTTCAGTATCTGAAAAGATACATCACCACAGTCTGTTTTATTTTTTTCTTCTGGGCACTGCACTCATGGCTTTCTGTGTCTCGCTGTCTAACTGGAATCTGAACATAATTTTCCCCCAGTTTGATTTCAGCTCAATATTTCTGCCTTAACACCTGTGTAGGCATTGGCTGAAGCTTGATGCCATGATCACGGGCTGCTTCTCTCCAGGCCTCTCTCCTTCAGTAATGATGAGAATATTCCCAGCTGCTGTCTCAGTTCGTGGGAGTCCTCTTGATGCCTGCTTTTAGTTTGCAGTGAACACCTTCCGGGGTTGGGATGATTCCCATTGGCATTCATACCAAGTGCTACCTGCCAAAAAGTGTGGGAAAGGTTGTCATGTGGTGGGGTGGCTCATCTGGCCTGACAAACAAGAACCCATTCTTGACGAGAGCTGGTTGGGAATTTTCCAGTGGAACTCGCTTTATTGGAAAATTCAGAAAGTGGTATGTATCGACCAGGTGGCATGCCGGGTCAAAACCGAAGGCCAAGAAACCCACCACAGAATAGTCTGGCCAGTAATGCAGCAATGTAAAGAATATATCATTCGTAGCCATGCTTTGCACAACTAGTTCTTTGCACAACCCTGTGGATGTCTTAACCACAGGATCACTGAGTACTCAGTCACACCTCTCAGCCCCTCATGGTGCAGCTGCTCAAATTTGTATAAGCAGTTCAGGAACTGCTTAAATACAGAGCTCTTACGATGTACTTGCCTCTTGCAGCTACTGGCTGCTCTGCTATCTTCTTTATGTTTGTTTTGATCAAAAAAATCCATGCTGAAAATCTCATCTTTAAAAGCTTTTCATTAAAACTTAATTTTCTCTTTCAAGAAAGATCAGAAACCGTATATTTTTTGAAAAATTATATAAAACTCTAAAGATCTAAAAATTCCAGATGAAATCAGCCAGTGCCTTCATCGCTGGATGTATTGCTACTTTCTAAACTCTTAATAAGGTATTAAGATATAATGGAGTTCTGTTTTGCATAGTTCTAGTATAGTTATTTTTTTTTCCTGTCTTTGTTTTGATTTCCACAATATGGAATTGTACCCTCCTAGCCAAGACATTTGCAGTCAGACTGTCTCTGTCTTGCGTTCTTTTATCCTTGCTTCTTCGCTAAGAATAACTTCAAATTGGAAATTGAAGAAGGAAAGTTTGCTCCTTGATTGAAACAATTTGTGTTATTTTCACAGATAGATCAATAAATCATCTCATTCAATAACAGTAATATTTGTTAATGTCATAGCTTCCAGACTGATCCATAATACTTTATTCTTACATAAGTCATGTGTTTATCAGAGATACTTTCTCTGTCTTCTTCTAGCATATGAATTGCTGCTGACAGAAAGTCAGGAAAACCAAATACAGTGAAGATTTTGACTCATACATTGAAATATTTTCTTATTCCAGAGGAAAGTGGCAGAAGTGCCTTTACTGTGGTATATGAAACTGTAACATACAGCAGTAATGATTCCATTTTCCACGCAGGATATGCTTCGAGGACTTTGCTCTCTCCGGGGGTAGCTGCAGTTCTGGGATGGAACTGGCAATTTTAAATTGTTTCTATTTTTCTGGTTTTGTTTCTTCACTTAATGTAAAATTACTTATTCCAGAAAAGAAAATATTGTCTCTTTTTCTCTGTGGAAAACATAACATTTCACATTTTCTTTAAGTTTGGAAATACTGAGCTGTGTAATTTGAACTTGTTTAATAAAGGGGAATTTCTGTTACTGGCAGAGAATAACTCTGGAAATATCTTTCTCTCCTGCAGGATAATCTTTAAAGATTTAAAATGCCCAAGATACTCAATACTTTTAAGTACCGTTAGCACTTTCACTTTTCAGATTTCTGTTTGCGCTAGTATGAGAAAATGGGGGAGTGCCTTTTTCTGGTTTGTTCTTTTGCAGAATTTCAGTGCCCCTTTGCTTCAGCTCTGTTCTTTTAGTTCTGTCTGCCCATGTAACTTAAAACCAAAATGGAAGTGAATGGTTTGAAAGAAAGATATTTGCTTAACAGCTAGCAGCTCCAGCTAAAAAAAATCTGCAATGTCCCATTGCTCTTCCAGACTGGTTGAGGCAGCCTGGGTTTGACTGCAAAGCTTATAAAGCACTGGGTATTTCTTGTTTAAAGCAGTTACTTTTTTGCGTTTTCTGCTGTGATTTTGGTAATGTTTTTGCCTATGTTTTCCTAAAGAAATTAAATTTAGAGGATTGAGCAGTCCTTCTATATTTTTGTCCGTCAGATCATCCCCTATCATTTTTGCACCTATCAGTTTTACATGAGAGAGGACCAGCAGGTTATGTGCCACTAGGTTTCCAGAAAATAGACAGAAGAGGTGAGGGACCATTCCAAATGTAACAAAGAGAAGGGTCGAGGGAGTAGTTTACATTCAGTCATATGGGAGAACTCACACAGAGCAATGCGGTTAGACGCTGTGCGATAGCATCCTCACTATCTCCATTCTGAGATGGAGAACGTAGTATTTGCCTTCATCAGTTTAGAAAGTTACAATATGCTCATCATGTCAAACTCTCACTGCAGTCAACAGGGAAAAAAATAAGCATTCATGGAGCTCTAGACTCTATTGATTTTGTTGACTAGATCTCCACTAATCATAAGGAGTGCACTTTTGGGCCTGCTTTCCCTCCTTTAGTTCACATTGCAGATGTATTCCAGGAATGTACTTGGGAGGCTCCAGTTGTTTAATGAGTATTTGGTCCACAGGACCAAACTAGAAGCAGTCCACTCTGAAATAAGTACAGCACCAGCTTGTATCTGCTGGTCCACACTACTTGTTCATGTAGGGTGAATGTAGAAAACAGGTTTTTCTTTAATAAATGATTACAAAGGCATCCTTTTTGTCCTCTGTTTATGGCTAGATCATGTCAATTTATGAGCAATGTGTTCTGCTGTGTTCATTCTACCTAGCATCAGGCAAATCAGTTATAGTTAAGTCCTCAATATTGGGGTATTTTCCCATTTTGCCTTGCTCTGATACAATTGCTACAGCAACAGAATTTATGTTAATTTTGTCTAAATAAAAAGGTTTGAACCACATTCTTATGTCTAGATGAATTTAATGGTAACAAATTTGAGGTCCATTTATTACAACTCTTCCACTATTACTGCTGTAACACAATAAAACCAAATTATTCTCGTGTCAACAGTCTTTGGTTATGATATGGAGGAGATTTTTTTGACCTTAAACGTCTGAGATTTGTTTTCTTTTTAATTAAAAAAGAGACCTTGTGAGGTGTGTTGCAGAGCTTATTTTTGATTGTTTAAAGAATCTAGCTCGGGTGTGATTCAAAGCTACACACTGAAAGTAGAAGTCTAAAATTGTTACAGTTAATATAATATCTTAAAAGAGTTATTCAAATCACTTGTGTTAGACTCCATTCTCATACAAGGAACATATGATGGGAAAGGACTGTCTGGCTCATAAAGTCCATTCACTTGTACGCAACTGAACATAGATTTACTCAGTCCTTAGTTTCTGAGTCCTCAAACAAATTTTCATATAATTGAATGTCTAGGATCTTGAGGAAATGGTGACCTGAACTTTCTCTTCCTGTGAAAGAGATGCAGATGCATAGTTATCTTTGTATGTATCCACAAGTGTTGTATGATCCAGGCACGGGTCACCAAAGCTTTTCTTGGTAGTTACCGCCCTGGGCAGCATGATGTCAAGGTATATCACACGTAGCAGTTCTGCGCGCTGTGCCTGCACGTGTACTAACTTCTATGTGACATACATGACTCATGGATCATGGCCGTACTACAGCTTGATTTATGCTGTACAGTGGGAAAGAAACTACTTTCAGGTTCTCTAGTACAAATTTTTAGTGACTCCACACATTTCAAAAGAGAAAGAGAGTTACCCGTGCAATTTAGAGCAAAATCTGGTTCTTTGCCCTTGGAGTAATAACAGAATGGCTCTTGTTTATAAACTGTTGTTCCGAAAAGTCTGTTGCATTAAGTTACATACAGTGTGAATAATGTTCTGCATATACCAGATACTCCTGTGGGCTAGTTAAGGAAAACTAGTCCACAATTCAAGCAATACATTATTTTAACATAGAAAATCCACTGGTAGGAGGTAAAGAGGTAAATAGCTACCCAATTTTTTTATTTTTTCATTATAGGGATTTTATGTTTCTCATTAAAATGAGGACGACTAAATCACTAGCCTTGAAAAGTAAGTAGAATGTAGAATGAAAAATAATTTAGGGAGAAAATTATGAAAATATATTTCTATTATCTGTTCTGAAATCTTCATGTATTTCTCTATTATTTTCCAGTTTTTATTACTACTTTTTTCCTGCTCTCATTGATACAATAAAAAGTCAGAAATATCAAAGACCAAAATAGTCAATAGACTGTTTGCTTCACTTGCCCAATCCATTTATGTGGCAATCTCACCACATGCACAATGCGTGGTTATGGGTAAACAAACATGCTCCTCTCCCGGTCAAAACGTATGTTCAATTAAGCTTGCATTTTAAAATAAATGATGTGTTAATATTTTATCATTTTTTAAATTTAATGTGGTCTTAGTCAGTTAATAGCTTCAATAGTAAAAAAAGAGACAAATATACGTGACAAAATTATTTAATATAAAGCCATGAATACTTTTGGAAACTGGCTTTGGAAACTGACTTTTGTAACTGAAGTTGTGTCACGTCATTTTCTCTGAAAATGAAAGCCTTGAAAAAACCCAAAACACAGTAGTTCCTCCTGCCTGAATAAAATAGACTTAATCTTCATCTCTGAACATCCTCTGTTTGGCACGACCCTAAGAAAATGGTCTGTGAAGCCGTTCCCATATTCTTCATCTCAGGAGGTGGTACAGTTGTGGTGAGATAGAGACAGGTCTGTCATTGAAACTGTTTCTGGACTCTCTGCATTTTGAACTGGAATACAGAACTTAAAACATCAAAAAAAGTGTTGAAAATATAAAATAAAATAACCCTCTCCATATTCTGTATTGTACTTCTATCTTAATTTCTAGTTTGTAATCTACCATATTTTTCCTGCCCTGGTCTCTCCTAAATTCCATCTCTCCCTGTCAGCATAGCCCTATCTGCCTGCTTGTCATTATCATGCCTCTTTTCTTATCAAGAAAATAACATTGTGGTTAGCTTCTGAATGGTAGAACCTCTTAAGACATCCTCTGTGTGCATTTCATACAGGATGCTGCTTGCGGGCTCCCCTGCATTCTTTTTGGTTTCAGCTACTGCACTGTTTTCTTTCAGAATATTGAAGGATAGTGTCTGATTCCAGCCCTCTTCACTCCAGGAAAAAAATTAGTAAGTAGAGTTTCCTAGTTACACCAGATCCAATGTCGGATAAGCACTTAAGTCACAAACTCTTAAAGACCCAAATATCTAATTCACAGGCAGTTAATGGAATGCCAAGTGAGAATAAACCAGCCTGGATTTATCCTTTTGATTAGTGTGCACTGATGTAAGAAACTGGATCAAAAGACCATTCACTTTATTGGATAGATTTTCACATCTAGCACATCTCATTTCAATGTGTACAGAAGTACCTGGATTTTTAAAGATTTCCCAAATGCCAAAGACCTTACTGACAATAATGACAGTGGATAGGCACTGACCTATCTATCTTGATAACTTTTCTTTTCCTTTCAGAGCCTTAAGATTTTGAAAATGAATTCAGATCTTTCAATAAAGCATATTTGTCTATATGACTGTTGGCTTATATCCTTGTATGCTGGCAAAAATATTTTAAATATTGTTTGCAGTATTTTGAAGGGAAGTAAAATGTGTAAAGCAGTATTTCAACACTCAGTGTTTTCAATGTTTGGAATTATTTCCAGGACCAAAAAGGCAAACTTAGAGGTGCAACCCCAGATTCATATCAGAGCTTAGACTCTGTGTCACATATTCTGAGTGCTTGGAGAATATTGAAAGTATTTTCTTGTTCTTTGTAGTAATATAGATTATGTTGCTTTCCCATGCAATGCAACAATGATATTTTAGAGGAAGAACAACCAGAGATTCACTAATATTCAAAATCAACATGAAGTATGAACTGGCAAAGTCTGTTAGACAGATGATAGAATGACCATGTATTTTACTTAAAGTACTGTTACTGTATGTACTAGATTCCTCTGTTTAATTCATGGAAACATTAATTACAGTGCTAAACTTCTCCTGACAGGCAAAGTATAACAAGTCTTCAAATAACAAAACACACCTAATTTAATCTCAGCCCCTTTTCTATAAGCAAATGCATGAGTGTGTCTCCAGAAGTACGCAGTCTCATCTACATGGAAACCTAAATATTTAAAATTAGAATCTCTAATGGAGGAGAGGGAGAGGGGGCAGTACTATAGAGGGACTTGATCTACAGCTGCTGTTTAATACCAGCCAACTTAAATCTTGTGCCAAAAATGTCTAGTGTTTGTTTTCCTTTGTGAAGAAGCAGATGATCGTCCAGATGATATCCAGATGATTAAAAGGAAGCTGAATCTGTATCCTATCAAAGCCCCTCTGAAGTTCAGTTCTAATTTCTCCTTTCTCCCACTATACTTCTTTCATGTGTAAAGAGTTACAAAAGTTTCAGACAAACAAGAGACTATTAATTAAACAACAACAAAAAAATACAGTAGAGTACCAAAACTGAATTTCTGCAATACATTGCTAAGTGATTACTATCCTATACAGTAAATATCTTCCTTGCAATGACAGTTATCCTGTGTTCTATCCTACTTCATAAATGACCATGGAAACAGTGGCTGATATAAACATCTTCATGGTCTAGGCCAGCATTTGTAATATTTTACCCTTAACCAAATAATAGTGCGTTTGTAGTAAATTCATTTACCAGAGAAATAATTTTTATGAGGCCTGTTTTCAAAGACCAAAACCTTCAGATATTGTCATGTCAGAGACATGAGATGTCTGCAGCTGAGAACAGATTTTTTGAAAAATTGCTTTAAACTTATTTTTAGGGACCACACTAATTTAGCACCTTAGAATACTCCTTGAATACCTCCTGTTCAGAATAAGCACACATCAGTTTTATTTTTGTTTTATAAGTTTTAATGGATCCCACTTTCAAGTTCTGTGTAACTTATAGAAGACACTAATTTTGTGCAAGTTAAGTCTCCTTCAGTGTAAATAGCTACACTATGCTTCCTTTATTGAAAGAGGCAATTTCAGAGCATGGTTCATCTCATGTGTTTTAGACAGTTACTTTAGGAAGGGATGAATCACTCTTTAGACTCCATTATATAGATTATATAGACAAGATTTCAAATTATTATAAAGGGCGCTTAAGCATATAGGTGTCCCATAGACACCTCAGTATAATCAAATGATAGTTTTTAATGCACATTGCATCCTACCTTCAATTACCTGACCTTGCAAAAGTAATTTAAAAAAGCATTCCTCACAGAATTTTATGAGCATCTCTCACATGAGTAAAGGCTGAGAGAGCTGGGACTGTCCGGCCTAGAGAAGAGAAGGCTTGGGGGGGGTATCATCAATTTGTACAAATATCTGAGGGTGCAAAGAAGAGGGAGTCTCTTTTCAGTGGTGCCCAATGACAGGACAAGAGGCAACTGGCACAAACTGAAACGCAGGACGTTCTCTCTGAAATTCGGGAAACACTTTTCTACTGTGAGGATGACAGAGCACTGACAGAGGTTGCCCAAGGAGGTTGTGGAGTCTCCATCCTTGGAGACGTGGTCCTGTGCAACTGGTTATAGGTAGCCCTGCTTGAGCAGCAGGGTTAGAGCAGATATGTTTCAGAGGTCCCTTCCAGCCTCAGCCATTCTGTGATGCTACGTCTGGATTCTGTTAAATACATTTAAATAAAGATGTTGCTAATTTCAGGCTATTTAAATAATATGTAGGATTTTTGAGGGTGCAATTTTGCTTTACAGAAAGTCCTGTTATCCCTCAACTTACACTCCTTCCACTCTTCTCGCATAATCACTGATGTTTTGGTTACTTGAGTAAGTTGTTTGTCTCTTAAATGAACTGGTTCAGCTTCCTTGGTCAGCAGCAAATTAAACCTGTGGAAAAAAATACAATAGTTTTCTTCATGTTTATCTTCTTGATCCAGCTCACTGTGCATCAGCACAGTATCAGCAGTGTCAGGGAATTCACAGCCAGTGGTAGAAAGTAGTGTTTCCTTCATTTTGCTATTTTCTGCAATGCCAAACTTCATCCTAGCAAAAGGAACAGCTTAAGGAGCAACTCTGTAATTTTACTGTGCATCCAGCTAGGTTCTGTGTGGTCAACAGTGCTGATGGCAGCATATGGATCTAGCAAATCGGTATCAGCATTTTACTGTACCTACTGGTGGAAGACCATGAAGTACTTGTGATGAGTACTCTTGGCTTAATGTCTCAGTCTGGACCCAAGTATTCCAAATCTCAGCCCAGGTTGGCTGGAATCTTAGAAATCTCATTTGGGCAACTTTGTTCATTACCCTCTCTAAAACTAATGAGTCTGGTTTTGCATTACTTCAGCATGAAAACAAGTAAAACTCTATGGATGTGATTTTGTCTTGCTTAGACCTTGTGGCTGCGTGTGGGTCTGTCAGCAGGAGCTGGGGCTGGCGGTGCAGGGAGCTGCACTGAGCTGAGAAGGACCAAACGGAACGAGCAAATGAACCAAATAGGCAGCTCCAGTCTTGCAAAGGGAATTTGCAACTTCACAGGCAATTTAGCTAGTACAATTTATTCTAATTTATTACAGTAAACTACATATTAGCAAACATTAACAAACCAGGGGCAGATTTATGACAGGGAAGGCTACTGTGCTAATGCGTGGCCCCCTCATTAGCATTGCCTGGAGCAGCATATGCTCTCTCTCAGTCCCTCCTTAGCACATTTTCCCATTACCATGACAGCAGAAACAAGCCTTTTATATCCTGTAAACTTTGACTGGGAAGAACCTTGTTTGGAAGCTGAAGAAGGGAACTGGCAGATGGCTTTTTATATGAACTACAATGCTGGTTATTTTTATTTAGGCACTTACTTGAAGAAGCACAGCAGTTACTGGATACTGGGCATCTCAAAATTCAGGTCCCATTTGTGGTTACTGCTAGAGTGGTTTAGCTTTTATGTGTTGCGTTGCTGCTAACTGACTGTGACTATCAACTTCTCTACTGTTTTATTCCTCCATATACAAAATAGGATTCCTAACACTTATCTATCACGGGAAAAGATTTTTATTTTGCAATATTTTTTTTTCACTAGTATGCATCAAGTATTTGCATTTTCAGATTATTATGCCTTGCTTAAAGAGGGAGAAACAATCTGTGGGTTTCACTGATTAGTTACTGTAAAGCATTTGAGATCTTGGATTGGCAGGTGCTGTCAAAGTGAAAATATGATCAACATAGCTGTAAATCAATGAAAGAACCAGAGTATCACAATTCAGAGAGCAAGCAAACCTAATTGTTTACTCTCCACTCTGCTGCAGTCTGTAAGTGCAGACTTAACATTAATGTAGTATACTTTGGCCACCCAGCTAAAAACCACAAAAATCCATATAAAACACCTTCCAAATTCCTCAACTCCAGATTGTACTAGTTTAAGAAAACTCTTTCTATGATATCTTTTCTCTCTTTTAAATACTTGGTCTTTTATTAAATACATAGCAATTTGATAAGATTGGAATGATTTTTCTGCCACAGATTCATAATCCAGCTGTTGATAAAACTACTCCTAAATGTCTCTAATGGTAGGTTCTGCATTCCCCCACCCTCTTCCCTGGAACAACTCTAAAGAATACTTTCCATACTGACTATCGGCAAACTGTCTAAAGGCAGCACTGTGATTTTATTTTGTTTTTTTGTAACCTGTGAGAACATGATTAAGTCCTGGTTTGCAACAATCATTTAATTAATTGTTGGTCCTTTCATCAGGCAGTCTGGATTTCACTCTACAGACATATGCAAGGTTCCTTTTTTTTTTTTTCTTTTCTGTTCAAGACAATTTACATTTGCCCTGTAACACCTCATTGAAGATGAGGAAAAGGAGAGCAGTGCAAATGCCCAGATTTTCCAAACCACTCTGGCCACTTTGAATCACCCCATAAAACTTCCAAATTCCTCTTCCTTGGGGAAAAGTGCAGGTGGTGGTGGGTTGCAAGAGTTGCTCCTACACTAAGCTCCCCTGGCCACCAGCACAGAAGGTGCAGAGGAGGGGGGGAAGGTGTTGCTGGGGCTCGGGGTGTCTGGGTGCTGCCCACCCTGCCATTACCCTGTGTGAGGCTTGGCAGCTGTTGAGAGATGGGGCTGCTTGAAGCAGTGCTTGGGGAAAACAGCCAGGGCCTGCCAGAGTGGAGACCTTCAGTTTTCCTTGAACTACTCTATAGTGTTTTCAAAACTGAGGAATTTCTGAGAATAACAGAGAGAGAATGGAGAAAAAAAAAAAAAAAAAAAAAAAAAGGGCCAAAAAAAGGCCTAAAA
>NW_010294755.1:15186-30951 GCF_000700745.2 Antrostomus carolinensis
CCCAAGCATCATTAATTCATGGTGAAAGAGAAGGGGGAAAGGAAAAACACAGGAATGCAAAATTTTATAAACAGTTGACATTTTGAAATGTCCAGTTTGGAAAACCTTGAATTACCTGAAAAAATGCTGAGATTTGTTTGCAATTTTCTTGTTAAAATAAGAGCTGGAAACAATTACTATTCCTCGTATGCTCTACTGATTCTCTGGGGATGGATAAAGCTCTAGTGAGGGTAATTTTTTTCCCCTCTACATAAATTAATATATCTTAGGACCAGAAGGGACTGTTCATCTGACCTCATACATATCAAAGGCAACTGATTTGCTGTTATATTAATTCCTGTTTCAAGTCAGACAGCTCTGGTTCAGCTATAGGGTACCACAGAGAAATCTTCCCACTTCAAACCATTATCTCCTTGTTTATATGACAGTGAGCTCCATTATCCTTTTTGGTGCCACCATCCCTTTGGGAAGTCTAATCCACCAGAGACTCTGAGATCCAGTAGAAGTCTCCTCCTCTTGGTTGCCTTCCCCCTGTCCTGGGAGAATGGTCATTATCCTTTGTGATTAAGTACATGACTTTACTTTTGATCATGACAAAAGTCTTATCATTATCTAAGTGACCAAAATAAAACAATGTCAGTAAACCAGCCATTGCATTTCTTTTTCACCATTCCTCTTACATTTGTGCCAAAAACAAGGTGTGGTGATGCATGTTTTATTTTTTTTCTCCTTTAATTCATTAATTAAAATGTAAATTAAAATTAGAGTCAAAGATTGTCCTTGTGGGACTTTACTCAACAATTACTCCATGTTTATAGTTGCATTTAAAGACCTGCTGGTTACTAATTTATCTACTGTGTGTCCTGTTGACTTTACAGCATTCTGGTTTATTGTTCATAACAATGTGTGGTGTCCTGCCAAAAGATATTTGATTTATTTACATTGTTATCTTTGTCAAATCTGTAATTCACTTGCTTTTGAATAATTAATAGCTGTTGCAGACAAACTACCTCTTGGCATTTTTTCTGTAGAGAGGAGGGAAAGCAGAGGTGACAGCTAGGAGCTGTGACAAGGCAGGAACCTGTGAAGGATACAAAGGAAAGGATCTGACTGAGGTCAGTATGGGCAAGGAAGGGCTCTTAACAGGAACACTTCAGACGGAGGCTCAGGTTCACAGCCTGGGCCCCTGGGAAGCACAAAGAAAGAAGCACTGTGGTGCTGGGAGGAGTGTGGGGGCAGCAACTCCACCTGACAGGCAGGGATGAACCATCAGACATTAGTATCTGCGAGTAATTCTTATTAATCTAAAAGAGATGGCTATGTGACTCCTTTCTCTCCTGTTTTCAGTCTGGCCTCCTCTAATGACTCTGTAATAAATGTATTACAGCAGAACCATGAGATTTCTCCAGTTTCATATTTCCTGTAAGTTATCACATCTACAATGTGATGGGATTATATAGTTGCTTTTTTTTCCTACATGTACAGCATATTCAGGTCATAAACTCAATTTTTGCTCTTGGAATAGCAGATGTATCTGTTTTTCCAGTAATGCGTTCTCCTTCCAGCCTAGAAAAACATAAGAAATCAGGAATGCTGTTTATGTTGCATCACAATCTACAGCCCCTGATTTAATGAACTTTTGATAATAGTCTCAATGAAATAGCCTGCTGCTTTTTTGAAAATTACATTTTGCAAAATCCCTACTAACAGTAACTAAACAGAGATCATCCACACAAATACTTTTCTTAAGTGGAAACTGATATAAATCTTCTGTATTTAACCACTAACCTCAAATGAATACAGCACATTGGAAAAAAAGCTGTTTTCTTTGAGTGAGTTACTTTTACTGCCTTCACTAATGCCCTTCAATATATATTCTCTGCTCATCTGATCCACAAGCAACTCTTGACAGATTTATTTTTTTCTTTGAATACAGGAGTGATCAGAACCCACAGCAGTAGGGCACTGAAGTTTGTCTCACTTCGATTTGCTTCATCGAGAATGGAACAGATTCACTAGCAGGCCAGCCTAAGGCACTTTCCAAGTTGTGCACATTAGAAACTACACCACAGCACTGGAGTAATGCATTGGCTTCCCTAATCATAAGAAAGGTCCTAGGATGTGTTTGTGTAAATAGAGGAGGAAAATGTTGAAAGAGATGAAATATCATACTACCACTGTGAGAAGCCTGATGAGAAAACACAGGGATTTTCTGAACAAATGGACCAAGGCTCCAAAGCATTTTTAAAAAGACAGCTATATAGAATAAAGAAAAATGTGTTCATTCTACCAGTGCACCCTCAATATTAAAAGGTTTGAAACTATGAAAATCTTGGGGTTTTTTTCAATCAATTTAGCCCCTTTTCTTTAAGGGAGGAAGAGGGTATTGTTCTTCCAAGCTGGAATTAGTGAAATAGCAAGTCTCTCCATGCATATACACACATATGAAGGGCAAATCATGCAGGTATTTAACACAGTGCTCTCCAAGTGGTAATTCCTTGGGGCAAAGGCCTGGGTTCCTGTTCTGAGAAGATCCTCAGACTCAGCATGTGGTCAGTCCCATGCCAGACATGTTGTGTCAGGCAGTCATGGCATTCACACATGGCAAAACTGACTCTTTGGACCTTCTTTGCCTATAGGTAGTGGCTATGAGTGTGTGCACGAGATGCATATTAAGTGCAAGCACATTGAGTGCACATATTCACAAAGAAGTCTCTAGTATTCCTAAACTCCTGTGGGTTTTATAATTAATTTCTGTTTCTGTTTTGGTTACACTCTGTTGTATTTCCTTTTAATTTCCATATGAATTATAAGATTTTGCTTTCCTGATAACTCTTAACAGAGTCTCTGCTTTTCCAGGTGACCCAGCAGTACAAACAGGATACAGATTAGGTATGGGCAAATGATCACATCTATGCTGAATTACCCAGAGCACACAACAAACAAATCATGTTGACTTTCTTCTTCTATGTTGGCTTTCTCGCAGCTGCAGGTGCTGTGAGAGGCTACCTGATATGGCACAAAGTTAAAAGTGGGGTGACAGACAATACCTGATTCTGCATAAAGCCTGACAGCACAGAAAGAACCCTGGGAATTATTATTTAAAAAAAAAACCCAACAAATTTGCAGTGGATTGAGTTCAGGCTATATTAGAGCCAAAATTAGAACAAAGTACTAAAATCCCTAATCTGGATTTACTGTATCATGATTCTCATATCAGTTTTTCTGTTGTGATTAGTGGCCCTCAAGAGTCAGCTGGAAGATCACAAAATTGCTGGTTGTGGCTTCCTGATTCAAAAAGCAGACTACTATTTATTCAGTATTATTTAAGGCTACCTGCATTTAAAATATGCTGTTCACAAACAATGTCCAAGCATGACTTTGTACCTATAAATCACTGAATCATTGCAGCACATCTTGTGTCCTTAAACTGGCCTCTGTATTGGAGGACATTACATGGAAAATAGCACTGCTAGTTCATGTCTTCTGGCTTTATCTTCTCCCTCCCTAACTCTCACAACGTGAAAATGTGGAAAACTTCATCATGTTAATTGCCATGAATTATATTCTTATATCCATCTTGATTCTCTAAAATATCAGTTTCAAACACTGTGTTTGAATCCACTAGAAGAAGACAGAGCTAAGTTGAAGAAAGTAGGCAGATATTTATAAATGAGGCAACACAGCACTTAACTGCTCTGAGTCCAACATTTAGAATGAAGGCTAAAAGTCTCAGTTAATTTATTGTCCTTCTTGTATAGGTCTGGAGAACCTTTACATGGAACCCCAAATCCTGTAGGCTGTGCAGAGACCTGCTCAGGATCATTAGAAAAGCCAGGTGTATATATTGAACTGACATACTCTGAGTTGCTCGATGCATGTCTGCGAAAAAGTGCTTCTGTCTGTTTGATATCTGCCATTTGCTCCACTTGCCCCTGGACTGGAAATTTGAAACCATGCCCTTAAGTAATGGAGCAGGGTTCATGCTTTTCTTCTGAAAGTTATTGACTGGACATGGACCTTTTTACACAATAGCCTGGGAATTATAGCAGTTGCAAAGGAAGCACTTAATTAATTTTACTTCTCTGCCTGAAAGAATTCACATGCATATCTGCCACCTTCCAGGGAAATGTGAGCACTCCCAGCCACACACTGGCAGAGGATGATGAGAAGTGCAGTGGGAAGGCACACAAAGTGCTCACCGACCCTTCTGTTGGAGCTGGACCATGCAATTTCACAAGTCAGTGGGCCATGTAAACCTGTCTTTAAAGTCCGGTGAGTAGTCACTGGTATGGAAAAGAGGCACGCTGGGTTTTGACTCCTCTATTTTCTACTAAATAACAAGATTTAGACTGTCTGCATGAGGATTTGTGCATCCACCCCTGCCTCCCCACTTCCCAGCTAAAGTGCTGATGGCTGAGACGTTCACAGGTCTGTGCCAGAACCAATACCACAGTTTCAGTTCCACTGCAGATATGTGCTTGTTGCATGGAGTCCTGCATCCATACAGGAGTCATGACTCTGCAGCTAGACTTATGCTTCCATGGACCTTCAAGGATGCTCAAAGATACCTAGCTGCAAAACAATTTAATCTAGAGTAACATAGTCTTGCTTTACCCATGTCCTGTGATCAAGGATGCTTGTCTTGTGAATGTCCCTGCTCAAGTACATCAGTTGCCTGACTTCTATAGAGGATGCTGCTGCAGGAGGTTCTGGGATCCAGAGCTTTGGAATTATATGTCCTGTTCTTTCCAGATATGTTTTTAGGTGCATACGTTCTTTATGTGCTTAGATACAGGTCTGAAAACCACCGTCTTGAAAGGCAGTGGTAATAATGAGTTTAGGATTGTTCCTATTTATATTAAATATAAAATATAAATATAAAAGCAGGTAAGAGGATTCCATCTGGTTTTTTTTGCCATTTACATAGCATAGAAGATGCTTGTTACACAGTAAAAAAAAATCAAGGTTATGCTGCTCCCCGTCTGAGGAGAAATCTGAAGTGGTGAAATGTAATACAGACCTTATATTAGTAAGAGGAGATGGCTGCAGTCAGACACGATAGGCACAACAAAATAAATGGGATTCTGATGACATTGGTGTTTCAGGATTAATTAAACTTTTGGCACTTTGCAAAGCATTCTGCCCATGTTTCAAGCCTGTGGCCTCTACCAAATTCAGGAAGTATTTTTTTAGAAATTTTAGAAATATGGCAGTAATGGTCCCGGTTGTTCTGTGTCATTTTAATTGACCAAAGTTTTACTTAAGCGGAGTTACGTCTCCACATACCTGGTTTGTCTGTGTGTAAATCCTGCCAGCAGTTCCTCTATCCCAACCTCACTTTTGCCATTAGCTTTATGTCGTGGGTCTGATTTTGTGATTTAAGTTTAATTGCTGATCTCACTGGAATTGGAGTTCTGACACTGAATTCAATGGAGATAACTTAGGCCTTTAGCCATTTTGTCTCCTTGCTTCTATATTACCAAGAACAGACTAAAAATTATTGTGCTGGATGCTAGAACAGTGGTCAGGGCAGAACTGGTATTATGCAACTGTATCTTGAAAAGTGTAGGTGTGGTAAATTAAACTATCACTGCCTAATGAGCAAAAGCAGTGCTGGCAGCGGGGGCTAGATGTCCAGCTCTACCCCTCCAAACTGAGGATATGGACACATGAGCTGCAGTAGGGACACCTCTATCTACTCTTCTTCTAGCCCTGGCACTCCTGCTTGCCCAGTGACTTAACTTTCCCAGGGGATGTGATCTTCTCCAAGTGATCCTGTTGCTTGGTACCTAGCCACTGGTGTGCTGGTGATGAGTATTTACTCCCTCGGGCTAAGAATTAAATTTCAGTTCTCTCACTTCCTAGGTGAATATTCCAGCAATAAACAATTATGTACCCAGTGCTACCATAGTATCAGATGTGGTTAGTTCTAGTCCTGGCCACAATTAACATTTCAGTCTTCTCCAGGGATTTTTAACTTAGTTCTAGTACCAATCTAACTAACCGGTTAAATGAGATATTTGAGTAGGAGATAAGTATCCATTTTTCCACTTCTGAGTACAAGAGGCATCTAATGAATTTATGCAGTTATACATGAGACAATCCTGGAAAGCAGGAGACTGTATTTCTCTTTGAGACTGTGATGAAGTTTGGACATCCATTTCACATTTTAGGCAGAACTTGTTTGTACTGGATCTGACTAAGAGGAAAGACAGTATCATTTTTTTTCCCCCAAGATTTCCAAATGTATGTTTGCTGTAATATTATGATCTCTTGTAGTATTGTTCCTTCTTCAGACTTCTGCTATGCTTTAGGTCTTCATACATGTATGGGTTTAGTCCACTGGCTGCATCACTTGCATCCTCACCAAAAAACAGATAATAGTGGGTAGGGAGACAGGAACTCTCATACAATTCTCTTCAGCCTTTAAGTGTTTCTATACTTCTACATTAAATACCAATAACTTGTGTCAGATGTGAGGCCTTGGAAACCCAGAAACTTCAAAAACAATTATACTGAGATGTCTTAGATGCTAGAAGAAGAGCAAATGCTTAAAAAAAAAAAAAAAAAAAAAAAAAAAAAAAAAAAAAAAAAAAAAAAAGAAAGGTTGTCTTTCCAATGCTGTACTATGTTTTATATTCTCAGTTTACTGGAGAGAGAGTTTAATGCAAATTCCCCAGACAGGTAAACAAGCCTGGGAAAGCACCACCCTCTGGGAAAGTTGCCCTAGTTCACAAAGCCAGATAAACACAGAATTTTTTAAAGAGACAGGCTGAAAACAGGACCCCAGCCTGGAGAAGAATGGAGAGGACATGCAAAGAGAGAGACTAGAACGGTTTCATGAATTTGTGTTCATAGTTACTGGCACGCCTACCAGTAAGCTGAAGAGGTGTACAAACTGTTGATTGTCTTATGGCTTGTTTTCTTTGTGTCTTTGTCCTAAAATAAGAGATACTCTCTTGCATGAAAGCTCATGTTGCCCAATCCACTATGTCAAGTTCCCTGGAGGAGAGCAGGAGTAATTCTGCTGAACTTGGTCAGACCTACTAGATTATAAACACAAAGAGTGAAGACCTGATCTGAACAGAAACAGCCATTTTAACACAAAGCAGAGGGGTAGAGAAAACTGCCAGCAACAACAGTTTAACCAGCTGCAGTTAGAACTGCTAGAATGTACTGCTCAGCCCCCTAATACAAGTCCTCTCTTTCTCTGTTTGCTCTTCTGCAATTCATATGGCTTTTGGATATCTACTAACCTATATAATACATAATATTCACAGACTGGCCTGTCTGCAGGAATAATATTTGAAAAATCCTAACCTGAATGCCTCATTACTTTTGCCAAATTAAAGTTATTGTCTTAGCTGAGCATTTCTCAGTGTCTTCTAAATCACCATGCCTTTGTATAATATGTATGATTGAATACTTTGTAAATAGCTTTACATTTAATAGAACTCTACAAAGAAGGACTTTTGATTAATTTGGTGTCTTTTCTGG
Organism: Antrostomus carolinensis; assembly: GCF_000700745.2. Taxonomy (NCBI): domain Eukaryota; kingdom Metazoa; phylum Chordata; class Aves; order Caprimulgiformes; family Caprimulgidae; genus Antrostomus; species Antrostomus carolinensis. Next base: position 22,687 of record NW_010294755.1, read on the forward strand.
GTTCATAAAGGATTTTCCTGCCTGGTTTGGAATGCATTTTCTTCCTTATGATGCATTCAGTTGAAGCATTGGTATCTCTGTAAAGAAATATTGTGAGGTTATAAGGTAGTGGCTACATTCACTACACAGTAATATTAGCAGCTCCCATCCAATTCACATGTCCTTTACAATTTTGTGTAGGATAATTTTCTCTCTTATGTGAAAGACCTAAGAAAAGTCTATTGAATCTAAAATCACTGATCAGTATAGTATACTGACACTAAATCTTCTTTATCATGAGAATATAAATGAAATCCCAGGGAGTATTATTTTTAGCCAGTCATCTTTTTTTTTTTTTTTTTTTTTTTTAATGGGACATAGATGACTTTACAAGATAACAAATCTTTTCCAAAACTTTTCTAAAGTTTCTTCTGTGAACTCAAAGGGTCAGCTCGTTCAACACCACCCATGAAGTCCTTACAGCAATATGTTGGTGAACAGACACCAACTACCCTTACTGATTTCAGCCGATTCAGATGTTGCTGTGTGCAGTGTTTTACTGGTTGGGGCACAAGATTCCAGGGTTTATAAAGAAGTCTCATGTAGTGGTGATGGGCTCATGGGGTGCTAGGAAAAGTTCAGCTCACAATGGACACTCAGTCATAGGTCTTGGATACAAGACTGGGTTGAGGTTTCTCTCCACAGCTGTCAGCATGAAAGGTATTAGCCTGCCCCGGGGAGTAAGCAGTTGTCACTCAAATTATAGGAAAAGAGGTTTCATTTTGTGTGATCTTTCTTTGCTCTTGTCTTAGATAAGTAGGAAGTAGAATAGAGGTTATTTAGTATAATCTCTTAAAGTTTGATTCTTGTAACATAAAGCTAACATTGAAATACTGCAGCCTCCTCACCTATACAGACTTTGTGAGAATCCATCCAAACGGAGTGGCCTCTTTACAGATCTGATAAATATGGCAGTATGACTGAAGCAATAATTATAGTAAACCACCTAGCTTAAATGTTACTCCTTGGTTAATAAGAGCAGTGCACAGAATGTGCTTAGAGGAGTAATCAGCTCAGTAACCAGTGGCAAAGCTCCCAGATAAGAAAAAGAGTGATGCTAATTTTTTGTGGGAAAGCTGTTTGAGGCACATTGTAGTTCTGCCCACACTTAGTAATAAAAAAGCAATGTAGTAAAATGTTATGATAATAGTTGCTCAGAACTAACAGTGAGGTATAAACACCTGCCTATTCCAGTTCCCTGTCTTTAGATCAATTGTCGAAAAGCCCATCCCTTGTTAATGAGTTAACGATGTTTGGTTCCACAGCAATCAGTAAGAATTTTGTCTCTAACTTGTAAAGGGCTCCAAGGACACCCTTCCCAGGCATGTCCAGCTTTTCAGCAGTGCCATCTGGCTCCTCCAGCCCAGGAAATCTGATGAACATCAAAAGATTCTGAGAATAGTGTTTAAAAGGTTTAAGAAACCTCATTACCACTATTATTTCCTATAGCTCAGTTTGTCTGTTCTTTTTACAGTTATCAAAGACCAACCATATTTGACCACCCAATTCAGAGGTCAGTCTCTTGTAAGACTATTTATATGCAATTAAAAGCAATTCGCACCTTCTCTTTCATGTGATGAATACAATTATCATTATTGTTGCATTATCTGCAAACAGTCATACAATGCTTCACAACTTCAGAACATTCAGTATTACTTAAAGTATTGTGGACGTAAATGTGATAGCAATTGTGTGTGCAGAGTGATAGCAAAGTGTGTGCAGAATTATGACATCTGCACTGAAATCACTAGAAGTATTCCAGCTGCCTTCAGTGTAAAGAAATCTATCTGAATGCGGCTTGAGTTAGAAGTTCAAGAAAAAATGTTCAAACTTGAGGCATTTCTTGTGAAATAACTTCATTGTCAGGACGAAATATTTTTTTATGGGATTCCTACAGAAGCTCAGAGATTTGACATGGTACAATTTAGCACATAATGTTAGAACCGTGTGGTGGTTTGGCTTGCAGTCAAACACAGCCCGCTCTCTCACTCTCCCCCACCTCCACTCCCCAGGGAGCAAGGGAGAGAATTGAAAAGAAAAGGGCAAGGAAACTCACGGGTTGAGATAAAAACTATTTACTAATTAAAGAAAAATAATAATGATAACAACATTGATAACAGAATATACAAATGAGTGATGCACAGTGCAATTGCTCACCACCTGCAGACTGATGCCCAGCCTGTGCCAGCCAGCGATCCTGGAACAGAGACAGTCCTGAAACTGAAACCCTGGAAGAGCAAGCCCAAGCGATCCCCAAGAGAATACCCCCATCTTCCGGTCAACCCTGGTTAATATATTGAACATGACAGGATATGATATGGAATATCTCATTGGCATAGCCAAATGTCAATTCTGGGTTTTGCTGTTCACTGCACTTCTCCCTCCCAGTCCTAATGCAGCTTTGAACCAGCCAAACATGGTGACCTTGGGCTCCAGCAGCAACTAATAACATTAGTTATTTTATCAGTGTTCTTCTCATAACAAACCTTACACTGAAACTAAAACACAGCTATTCTAACTACTAAGAAGAAAAATAACTCTATCCTAGCAAAAAACAGGACAGACAACCAGTAGCAGGTCAGAGTGAAGCACCTCGTCTCTTCCCAGGGCGAGTGGTGGATGCCTTGGGAAAAGGTATTATGGTGTGATACTTCCTCTGCCTTTTCTCTCAGCCTTCTGCAGTCCATAGATTTACTGAACTACCAGTTGTATATTTGTAATTTAAGGCCATTGATGCATTGTTTTCCTATATTTTTTTTTCTATTGCTTTTTAGCCATTTCAGATTTTGGCTTCTATGTCATTCTTTAGAATGAATTTAATTACTTAATTAGCTACACACAGTGAATGCATGCATCTTTCTTTTTGCCTACAAACTAGCACGATAACTTCATTTGTTGCCCCTTAGTTTTGTCTATAAAATTCTGAATAATTACATCCCGTTCATCTTCTCCTACTTACAATTGTCACTAGTGACTTCTAGCATAATCCTTCTAGTCTTCTCTCTTACAGACTTCCAAGTTCTAGTCTACGTAACCTCTGCTGATATGGAAGGAAATCTGTACTTTCAATTATAATTGTTGCCTCTGTACCTTTCTTATGCCACAGTATTCTTTGACATAAATGTCATCAGAACAGCAAATGATAATCAAAATGATAACATAGCATAAAAATGATTTAACTTCTGTTCTCTATTCGAAGACTTTATTTACCTTTGTAACAAGTACTGAGCATTGAGCAGATTTTTACAGACTTATTCACTAACTCTATGATGTCTTTCTATAGTAGTAATTAGTTTACAGCCCACTGCTGTATAGATCTAGTTAGGACTGGTTTTGTTTATGATCTTGCATTTATAAGCATTACATTTCCCCTGACAGTTTGTTACTCAGCCAGTAAGTAACATGAATATTCACTTTTGAAACCCTGAATTACCAGTAAGTGTCATTGCTTTACAGTCTTCTCCCTTTTCTAGATCGTTTATTATTATATTGAACAATGAAAGCCTCAGCACAGATCCTGGTCATCTCCTTTTACTGTAAAATCAGCTCATTATTTCTACTCCTTGTTTCTATACTTTGATCAGATCTGAAGTTGTGAGGGAATCTTCTGTGCTACGATGCCAGCTTAGTTTCTTGGAGACAAATACTGTAAAATTGTTTGGAATTCTATACTCACTACATAACCTGGATTTTCTACATCTGCCTGCTCTTGAGCACCTTTCAGAACCTTTGGTAAATTTATGAGGTATGACTTCCTTGTGCAAAAATAGTGTGTGCTCTTCCCTACTATAAAATGTTTATCACTTTTTGATTGATGGTAGGATATTTTTATTACAAGTTTCTACCTGTTTTCCTAATATGAACATAAGATTTCCTAGTCTGCAGTCCCTTACATTCCTTTTGGATGGTTTTTAAAAATCTTTGTCACACTGATCATTTCTAATTCCTCTTTTGTTGAGACGATTTCAAATGTTAGCTCTTCTTGTTTGGTAAAGGAATTCCAGCCTGGATGTGTCTCTAAGCATGATGTGTAATTCAAAACAGTATACACATTTCTAGATCTCACAGAATCACAGAATATTAGGTATTGGAAGGGACCTCAAAAGATCATCTAGTCCAATCTCCTTTGTATAGTAAAAACAATAATGAAATTCTGCTTTATTTAGAAGAGTTACTTCATCACACTGAACAGTCACTGAGCAGTTTTTCCTTCATGAATGAAACAACCAGGTATTAGTAATGCAGTTAGTCATTACGGTCACATCCTTGCAGACTGCAGACCAAGGCAAGCTGAGAACCCAGCTGAATTGATGACTTCACCTTTGTTTACTTCAGTGGACAGGAATTAAGGTCTCATTGTACTGTGAGTTGGATACCTGCATGCTCACAGAATATCCTTAGAAGTATTGAAGTTTGCCAAAATAAATCTCCAGCCTTCAGCCAGGCAAGGTTTTTATTTGCTATATTTATTGCCACCGATTCCTGTTTCATCTCTGTGGAAGACCTGAAGAGGTTTGGTTCACTAATTCTGATGAAAAGCAAACTAATTTCAGGATCACAGTATTAGGATTAGGATTTGGATTTATAGGACCGGAAGCCTTGGGCATCTCTAACAACAATTCTATATATGTTTACAGCTTGTTTTTCCTGTGGCTGTGTTTTTAAGTTTGGGAATTCCCCTCCCCCATTGTTTTGATTTTAGAAAGCACTAGCCCCAGTGGCTGCTATTATCTCCTGCCTTATTAAAGTGGGTACACTCCCATCAGCTTCTTAGGAAAATTTAACTGCATAAACAGATTTCTCTGGCCAAGACAGCTCAGAAAGTCTACAGCACAGAGTGCTGCCATCGGGAAAACACAGTTTGGAATTGAGAATGTTTTTGCTGGGCTGATGGAAACTTGGCACAGTGCATGATAACTTAAAAGTTAATGAATGCTGGTGGAAAACAGGCCCCAAACTCCTGGCAGCAGAAAGTAAGCCAGGACTGGAGGTTTAGTAAACAAGCTGCTCACGCACAACCCCAGCTCCAAAGGGCGGGATTGGTGTTGGTCACTGCAACTTCAAGTGCTGGGCATGAATGGGGAAAGGACCAAGGCAGAGAGGAGCTGTGCAGTCGGTGCTCCTGCGGGATGGACTGCACCAGCCAGGTCTCACAGATCTCTCCTTACCCCTGCCCTCCCTGAAACTCTGCGCTAGAGGGTGGCTGTCGTACAACCACCGTCTTATAAGGTGGTGAAACCATGCTTTAGGCTAGAGGCTACTTTTTGGATTTTATCCTTGATATACAAAATAGATACAATTATCTAATTGCCTTTTGAGTTTGCTAAGTCTAAAGTACATAGCCTCAAAGTGCCTACTTGGCTGTCACTTAACTCTACAGAGGTTGATTATTATAAGTACTTAAGTTTCTGTCACTTAAATGTCTTCCATGTCTAAGTGTTTTCAACTGTTCAAACCCTGTACTTGCCAAAACATCACCACATGAGCATCTTTAGCTTAGGTTTCAAACATATTTGAGGTATATAAATTAGACATCGTTCTGCTTGGTTGGCTGGCAGGGCCTAATCCAGTCAGCAGGCTCAGATCAAATCTTAATTTCTGCTCTTCATTTGAAGTGAGACCAGACAGTATAATACCCCTTTTACTTTTGTGGTTACAGTATTATCCTGCATTTAATTTCCTTTTCTGCCTGAGTGCTTATCTCAGCAAGAGGATGATGAGGTGTTCATTCTGACAGAGAGTTGTGTCACACAGCCACTGTCCAGGACCAGGTTTTGGGATAGTCAGTAGGAAGAGACTTGTGTTTCAGCTAAACACTGAGTGCTCACTGGAGAGGTGGAGAGGGCATGGGCTCTTTGTCTTTACCACCCTGGATGAATATGCCAAGCTCTAGATGACAAGAATTTCACTGGATGGTACGGGTTCCATATCCCATTTTAGATTTCATTGCAAAAGGAAGGACAAAGTGTCCTGCTCTGAAATGATCAGTAATCTGAAAACTGGACATCCAAAGCATGTGGAGGCATGTTCTCCTGTGCAGCAAAAATATTAAACCTCTTCCTCCCCAGTCTGAGATGAGGGCTTTAATCATTACACTATAGAGAGGGGTAATACATTCCTCCTACTGTGTTTTGGGAGAAGGGCACTGGTTTAGGGACCTGTGATAAAGGACAAATGCTTTCTCCATGGTCCAGGGGTGCCAGTTCTGGTTCACAGCAGCTGTTCATCCCTACCCTCTTTAGGCTGTCAACACATGCCCAGACTAATTTGCTTCAGGCACAACAAAGGAGATCAGCTCAAATAGTGCAGATTGTTGGCATGAACTTGGCTGAATTCCCTTGGTGTGAGGTAGGGAGTTGCCCCATAGACTGAGTCAATCACAGGTGGGCTGGGGCAGGAATCTTCAGCTGGGGAAAAGAGAAAACATCTGCTCCTGACCTAACTTTAAGAGGGAGTTCACAGCTAAAAATACCTCAGCCAGGAGGTTCCTCCTTTTATTCCAGAAGTCCAGGCTGAAATCTCTGGCAAAATGGGTTTAAAAGTTCTGGATGCACCTAAATCCCTCTTTGGCACAGTCCACTACCTCATCATGTCTTTCTCCAAGTATACCCTGTTTCTTGCTCACTTGGAGTAAGTTCTGGCCTCCCTGAAACTATTGCCAAGATGTCCCTTAATGGGACAGGAACAAGATTAGGGAATGCAAGGACAAGTGCTCTGCAGTCAGTCACCTCTGCTGTCCTGGGTGACTCCAGGCAGGCTGAGGGGGTCCTTGTCCCTACCAGCCTCTGCTGCTCCCAGAACCTGGCTTCCTCCTTAAACCTAACCTCCTCTCCCTCGGTTCCTTCTTGGTTATTTTTGCTTGTCACCTCCCTTTTACCAGCTCTAATCTTTGATCCAGCACCGGACTGTTTTCTGCAGATTTGAGAGTTTCAACAAGTTGTGTCAGGGCCAGAGGAGCCTGGGGAAGGGACGGTAGAGGAACAGGGATGGGTTGGGATGTGTCAGGAGTGCAGCAGCCAGCAGTTAGCTGGTTAAGGAGCTGCAGCCCAGATTCATTGCCACAACTGTTTGTGCAATTGCTCCTTAACCCAGTTCAGTCAGACAGACATCAGTTTCAACAGATGAAATGCCACATAACTTGGATTGTTTTGACCAAACTGGGCTAGAAATGAATTACATTAACACTTTATCATGGTGAATCTGATGAGTGTAATGAAAAGAAGACGTGGAGCTTGGGGTAAAATGAGCAATAGGTGTGTATATATTATGACCAGGCTTAACTCTGGCCAGAAGGGAAAGTGCAACATCAGTTCTATGTGCCAGCAAGGTCTTTGCTGATGTGAGACTACATCTCACTAATAACAAACAATTTCAGAAGAAGATATCATCCTGGAGTAAATTCTAAGGGTACATTTTTGAGTTTGTAACATCCAGGTTACAGATTTCTTGATAAAAAACTTTTAGTATGTTTACTAGGGATCACCTGATATATATTTATTTTGTAGAGATAAATAATCTTTTCCAGATTCCTACTGTCATTTCAGCCTTCATATATTTTTCTCTAGTCTTTGTTAAGAAGGAAAGATGTTCCAAATATGAATTGTATAAAAGTCAGAGAGAAAAAAAAAGAAAATTATCAGTAAAAAATTATCTTAGATGAGAACAGTAGGAAAGTAAGAGTGGAGTTTTCTATGTGGTCTGATAGAGTCACAGGCTGTGATTTTCCCAGATAGTAAAATTAGCAGCTGTATTGCTAGGACAAAGCTGCATATTATCTCTGTTAAGAAGACAAAGGGAAAGGTAAATAGAAGCAATAAATATGGATATGCTTATTTCCTTTCAGACTTAAGTCGTCAAAAGAAAGTTAAATTTAATTCCATTTGAGAGGTTAGACCAATTACTGTGTGACAGAAGAGACACCTAACATATGCTTTAGGCTTTGGTTTCATTTGACTGGAAAGTGACTATACAGCCATGTGAACAGAGATTTAAATAATTTAATATCTTTATAGCAAGTGGAAGTTGGAAAAAAGACAACTTCCCTCTTCATATTGGCAGCAGAAATAAAAATGTATTTATCACATCAATGGGGCTAATTTCTTTAGATTTAAAGAGGACTGTATTGCATGTCTACCTCTAAATGTCTTCTACTAGGGTAGAGATAGCATTAATTCCCAAATTAAATAAATAATTTTACTGGTGTCCTGGTTTTGCTAGGGTAGAGTT
>NW_010294756.1:0-14873 GCF_000700745.2 Antrostomus carolinensis
CTGCAAACTTACGCTTTGAAGGCTGATCTGCGGAAACTTTGAGTGCCGATGTGACAGAATATCTGTGTAAGGGTCTTTTCGAGGAAGAATTAAAAATCCTGTACTAATTGAGGAAACGTCGGGATATCTGAAGTCAGCTGATACAGCTTATTCTTGTTTTGTGTGGTCCAGTGCTGTTCTGATTGATTTTGTTGAAAAGAGTTTTATTTGTCAGGAGTGCCTGTAGTTATATTTTTTATTGTGAGTATCCTGTTTTTGAAATGATTGAAAGGTTTTCTCAGATATTGTAAGTTTCTTGTTTGTTTGTTTTTTTTTCCCAGCTAACCAAGCAGATCATAGGGTCTTCAGTTAATGCTTTGGTACAAATTTAGTGATAACTTTATTAATTTTCAAAAGTGATTTTATGTGGTTGATGTAACTTTAGAAAGCAGATGGAATAAGCTTATAAAATCTAAAATCTAAAGAAAGATAATGCGATATAATTAGAAAACCAGTAATTCTTGCACGAGAAGTAGTTTGTGTTTTTTTTAGAGTCGGTAAACATTTTTTTCTACTCCCATTTAGGTCAAATGACCTCATGTAGCAAGGTAATAGTTTTTGCTCTTTGCACTTGAACGGTATAATGCTTCCACATCTATTAAAATGTCATTATACATCTGAAAAAAATCCATATCAAGAAGCTAATATGCATTCCCAAATGACTGAACTGGTGCTATGCTTTATGGATAAAATTATAGTAAAGAAGTTATTTGTTTCTCCCAAGGTGATAATCAGTATTGCTCAGAGCCTGAAATGCCTGTCTGGTACAGAATGAAAACAAGCATCAAGGAACATGGGGCATCACAAAGCAATGCTTTTCTGCCTGGCTTACGTTGTCCTTGATCGTTTGTCAAGGTGGAAGGACTTTGTTGTTTATCATGGCAGGGAAGTCCTGAAACAGTTACTCAACAGTCTGAAACCTCTGTGGAGTGATATATTTTATGCTATGAATTTGAAATATTTGCGGCCCAAATCTGTTTGTCTAATTTTGGTGCCTGCAAACAATTGAAGTTGCTGCTCTTAGGCAAGATTAGGAAAAAATACACTTTCTTATGTTTGTTTAGGAAGAAGAAATGTGTATCAACTATTCTTGCAAACTGAAGTAATCTTTCTGTAAGCACCTGTGGAATCATAGAATGGTTTGGGTTGGAAGAGACCTTTAAAGGACATCTAGTCCAGTCCCCCTGCAGTCAGCAGGGACATATTCAGCTATACCAGGTTGCTCAGAGCCCCTACCAGCCTGACCTTAAATGTTTCCAGGGATGGGGTATCTACCACCTCTCTGGGCAACCTGTACCAGTGTTTCACCGCCCTCGTTGTAAAAAATTTCTTCCTTATGTCCAATCTAAATCTACCCTCTTTTAGTTTAAAACCATTACCCCTTGTCCTATTGCTAAAGACCATGCTAAAAAGTTTGTCCCCATCTTTCTTACAGGTTCCCTTTAAAGATTGAAAGGCCACAATAAGGTCTCCCTGGAGCCTTCTCTTCTCCAGGCTGAACAACCCCAACTCTCTCGGCCTTTCCTCATAGGAGAGGTGTTTCAGCCCTCTCATCATTTTTGTGGCCCTCCTCTGTACTCACTCTACCAGGTCCATGTCTTTCTTGTGCTGAGGACACCAGAGCTGGACACAGTACTCCAGGTGGGGTCTCATCAGAGTGGAGTAGAGGGGCAGAATTGCCTCCCTCGACTTGCTGGCCATGTTGCTTTTGATGCAGCCCAGGATATGGTTGGGCTTCTGGGCTGTGAGTGCACATTGCCATATCACGCCCAGCTTTTCATCCACCAGTACCCCTGAGTACTTCTCCTCAGGGCTGCTCTGAATGCCTTCATCCTCCAGCCTGTATTGATACTGGGGATTGCTGGTGTCTCAAAAGAAAACATTCACAGGAGGGTGTTCAGTACGAATGCAGAACTGAACAGGTAAGTTATTTTTGAAGAGTATATGTGATTTGAAAGTAACAAAGTTAATTGTTTTGAAGAGCATTAGACATAAATTTTTTTATTGATAAGAAGATTCTCTAATATTTCTGCTCTGGAACAAAGTGTCATTCAGGTGACACTTTATGGGACAGGTCTAGGTACCTCTTGCCAATGGAATGAGATCATTGGAACAGGAATGAAGAAAAAGAAACCTGCTAGAGCAGTGTTTTGATAAAGCAGAGTGTAAATAGAGCACATTTGGAAGTAAATATAGTAATAGGTTAACATTGGAAAACTTCAAAGTCAGTTGGCTGAAGGGCTGGACAGGGCTTCTTTTGCTTTGTGGTTGTATGATGGTAGTGCTGAGTTCTTATGAGTGACACCTATAGAATAAAAGCTAATGGATTTAAGGTATGTTTTATAATTAATAAATATTAGCATATGTAGATGTTACATAATGTTTCATTCTCTTTAAATTGTTATGAACTTAGAATAATTGTTATGAGTTAGATAATTGATAAGTTGCAGACAATTTTAACAAGTCTTTTAAAAACCTCACTTATTTCTAATGTTTCACTGATTAAAGTTGATTTAGTTGCAAAGAGCATTTTATGGAATGATATGTATATTCATAGTATACCTTTCTCATCTTTTATCATGGTGAGAGTTGTGAGCCGTCATGAAAAGCATGCGATGAAACGTTCCCATCTGTATCTAGAATTATGACAGTGTAACAATAATCATAAGGGAGAGGAAAACAGAAAGAACGGGTCTTGTGTTGTAGCTTGGTGTCCAGGAGTGGAAGAATTTCAGCCACACTTTGCCTGTGGAAAGGAAAAGGTACTGGAGAAGGATATCAGTGGTTATTTTAAAGTTACAATGTGAAATGTGGATGACATCAACAGAGTGCAACGTTATTGAAGAACAGGATGCTGGTTTCCTGAAATCATTAGTTATGGATTCCAGCGCTCTACTTTTTGTTGTTACCAAGTCAAGTTTGCAACCTATTTCAGGAGTTGCCAATTGAGCTTTGCACTATTGTCTCAAACAAAAAATAAATCAATAAAATGTACTGGGCCTTGCTGTGGATATAATTCACAATTTTTTTAATACCTGTGCAGAATGAGTTCTAAGACTTATTCTGTAGGAATCGCAGCATTTTGCAGCCAGTTTAATCAATAGGAGATGGTATAAAAGGTTAAAAAGAATTCTTTCTTTGAGAAGAATTCCCCATAAAGGGTCTGTTGACCTTCAGTTGTGGGTTTCTTCAGTCAGGGAACTCTTGTCCATTGTTTTCTGCAGCACTTACAATATAATTAATAACAGTAATAGTAGACTTAGGACAGTTATTTGTCCATAATGGTAGTTTTTCATAATAGTATTTTATTAATAATTTTCTCTTTGGGGATTAGCCTTATAGTTAAATCAGCAAATTCACATTCCTGGAGGAACGCTTAAGAGGTTACATGCTTGGGTCTCACTGCAAAGAATTAGATACTTGTAGTTATTTTTGATACCTTGTCTATAAATTTGGGCTTTGAAACTGATATCATCAGTTTGTCAACCTCACCTAGTTTTCATTACACTAATGATGCTCTTACTACCGATAGAAAGATTTTATGCAGGTAAGGTATTGAGGCCAATTCAGGAAGTCGAGAAGTAAATTTTTATTTATTTACTTATTTGTTTGAAATTGGGGTGAGCAACTGTCCCAAACACCCATTAAAACAGCTTTATGAAATGTAGAACACATTTTCCTTTTTTAATTGTTTCTGAAGGAAATAAAAGACTTCTCTGAATAATGTTTGCAGCAGTTTAGCCCTGAGGGGATATAGTCTTGTTTAGTTAGTTTGCCACAAGTTTAAAAGCTTAACAAATGTAAGTATTTGGAGGCTATTTAATTATTTCTTGTCCAACCCCTTAATTCCAGTTTGGAATGTAAATGTACAACTCTGACACTATTGTGCTGCCCTAAAGTATTTTGCAAAAAAAATAAATAAAACAAAGAAAAGCAAACTTGCAAACACATTTGTCAATTCAGTGTTACTAATTAAACTTCTAATTGCTGGGTCAGATAAATGTTTTATTTTTAGATAATATTTTTTATTTATTATAATAATGAATAGTAAATAACATTAATAAAATGTCCTCTAGACACTTCTTTCTTGTCTGTTAAGGATTTTAATTTTCAGGAATGGAGCTTTTATGTATGCTGGCAGGTATCTTTAGTTAATGCAAATGTCACGATTTTTAATTTATTTTTTTTTTTTTTAGTTTGAGTTTCAGCCACATTTTAATTACTTGGTTTGAAATTGTGATTTTTTTTTTTTTTTTCATTAGATGTTCAGTGGGAGGTCTAGTGCTCAGTAGTAGTAATAAGTAGTTGAGTAGTAGTTCTCACAGTAGGAATAATTCCAACAGATACCTAATGCAGTTTTTGCAGAAGTCTATGTCGTGCTGTGTGTGCATCATAACTGTGTGAGTCTTCTGCTGTGCAGTGGTGCTTCGCTTCCCTTTTGGGTTGTCTTGTAGGACATTGTGAAGGAATCTGATTTACTTTTTTCAGGGAACATGGAGAACTCACATGGATAACAGAAGCTTAATCCTTTCTTCCTTTGTCTTCTAAAACGTTGCATAAAGGAAAAACAACTAGTCAAATTAATTGTGTTTGGTCTAAATATGTCTCCAGGTGGACACTTCTGGTACTTACACTTATTCAAGTTTGGAAATGATTTGAAATTAGTTGTGAACACTGTTGAAATACATGTGGCTTTTTCATGCAGTTCCGTATTTGTATGTTTATGGTTCTAGATGGCAGACAAGCTAAATTTAAGCAAAAGATAGAAATGGCAAATAATAAGGTAACTGTATCAGCCCAGGGAAGACTTGTGGATGAATGGAATCAGCAGGCTTTCCTGTCCTGTTGTCTGAAAAGAAAAGAGGTGGTGTCTTGTAAATCTGGTCTTTAGAGGCTGTGGTTTAGATATAAGTGGTATAAACCACTGCATTCCAAGACTCGAGAATCTGCTTCATTTCCTTCCTTCGAAATCTTTTGCCTCTTTAATTGTGGATTTTCTCATGTTTCCTGCATGAATGGTTGCATTCATCAACCGAATGGAAGGTAATATTAGGATAAGGCCAGAAAGATGATTTTTAGAAGGGATGAAGGAAAAAAAAAAAAAAAAAAGGAGATAACAGAATTCATAGCCAAAAAATTTGATACTGAAGTAGATGAAAACAGACAAATATGTGATTACAGACAGGAATAAATTAAGCATGCAAAAGGAAATGTAATGGTTAAGTTTATTTTCTTCCTTCCCTTTCCCTGCCCCCGCTGCCCCAAAGTTAGTCTTCAAATAAGATATTTTTCTAAAATTTAGAAGTATTTAAGCTAGTGAATTCTGTGAAAAGGTTTTAGGATTGGAAATATGAAACTTGGATGAAGCTCTTATATAGCCAGAGTCCTGCTTCCTTGTACTCCTAGAATTCTTTTACTCAAGATTTTCACTTTGGTTATTTCTTCATATTTTGATAATTTAGTAATCATTTAGAGTTAGAAATTTTGATAATGTTCAAAATATACATAAATGGGACCAATCTGTCCTGTATTCAGCATCTAAATACCATCTGGTTACCTTTTGTCTCTACTGTTATTGCTGATGGAGACAAAAGCACCTGCTGAGGGAAATTTTAATTTTAAGATGAGCATCCTATATATAGGTCAGTTGAAGTACATTCTGGTTGTATCCAGGTCTCTCAATTAATTATAAAGGGTGCCTGGCTGGGATGACTTTTTCACAGTTTAAGGTCTAATTTTAAGGCATCCAGCTTTGGGTGAGATAAATTGTACCCTTTGGTATTTTCTTAACTGGAAGGAAAAGCGTAAGGAAGAATCGAACTCTTAAGAGTCTATCAAATCTTCTCTATGCATTACTGGAAATAAACACAAAGTAAAATAGCCTTAAAAATGTAGTTGCTTGGAATGGGGCACATACCAGAAATTAAATATCAAATGACCTATTTTTAAGTATATCTAAATAAACAAGTACTTTGGAGCATTTCCATTTTTCTTCACGTCCTAAAAATACGGCTTTCAAAAAAGCCTCTCTCTTAACTCCTTATTGATAGAAAATATTCCAGTAACTTTTTTTTAATGGAAAATAAAATTATAGAATTTTCTGAAAATTCTGGATTTACTTTGAAACTGTATAGTCTTGCTAAGGCATTTAGTTTTACTTTGTTCTACATGTCACACACATTGGGAGGACTGCTGCGACTGTGCCCAGGTTTATCTTCATATGCCGTTGTAAATTTAAAATTGCGTAGGACTACAATAATTCTTGCTCAGGAGCGGCAGTGGGTCATTTTGCTGTTTTTTACTTTAAAAACATTCATGAAAAGGTTTGTGTTTGAACAGCCTTACAAGTTCTATGTCAGAGAATTCAAACCTTCTAAACAATGTAATCTTTTATATAACATAGAGATGAAACTTTGTAATTCCCTTTGTTAGGCTTAGCACCGTTGACATAACCATTTCTTCATAAAAGTAGTTTGGCTTGGAGAATCCTAGGGAAGCCTCCCAGCTTTGAAGATTAGTTGTTGTTAACTGCAGTAGATTACTCTGATAAGAATATGAATTTATTTCCTCTTTAAATTTAAAATGCCAAGTGGTTATTTTGTGTTCCTTACATAGGAAAATACTATATTGAGTCATGAAATTTTTGGCCTTTGTAAATTCATAATAATGACTCATAGAAAAGCTTTATATTCTGTCAAAGGCTGTTTCCTATAAATAATTCAGTCATCCAGAAACAGTAAAACCAGCTTGTATTGTATGAGTGACCAAGATATTTTTCTATCTTGTATTACAAAATGCAACAGGATGGTGATTTTTACATGTCTCTGGTGTTGAGAAAAATAATGATGGATGGATGAGCCAGAGGTCAGGGTAGATTATTTGTCAGTGACACAAGTGTTTTGTAGAATCACACAAATACTCTTTCCCAAAGAACAGTAACGTACTAAATCATATTTCAGTGTAGTGTAACAAGCAGATAGCTGTAGAGCAAACTAATAAGAATGAGCCATATAAAAGATCTTATCCATTTGAAGACCACTCCTTTGGGGATTGACCATACTCCTTCCGACCTTATTTCAGTTTAAGGCGCATTAGTGATCAACTCTGGTCACTCAGTGAAGCTTTTCCATTTCAGATCCTACATTAGCGACTCTCAAAACGCTGTCCAGCTAAAGGAAGAGGTGACCTATTACCCTTTCAGTATCCTAACATGACGACGTATTAAGACAATGAATTAGGTGTGATTAGTCCAGGACCCTACCTAAAAGGAAAACCTCTGCTATGGGGGTTGAATTATGCTGTCATCATCTAGAAATCTTGAAAACTTCTGTAATTAATCCCTAATTTATCTATCATCTTAAGATAAAATTAAATAATAGCATTATTTGCAAAATCCAAAATAAACTATTGTGAAGCATGGTTTTATAAGGACAGCAGTTATAGAACTGCTAGACATTCTTGCTTTGCTTATTTGTACTAAAAGCAGATCAAAGTCTTCTATGTATCCTGACAAGGTACAACTCCTTAGATTTGCTGTGAGGTCAAGGTCTGGTTGTCTTGCATTTACGTTCTTGGACAGCTTTCACTGGAGAGTCTCACAAGCAGGAAAAGTTTGCCAATTCTTGTACATATTTCTTGGCATGTTCTGCGATTTTCATTGAGATTCAAATGCTCCTTCCCCTTAGAGATTATTAATCTTTAATTTATTCAGGAAAAGTTTCAGCAGTCCTCCCCTTGTCTTGTTTACTGCTCTCTTTGTTTGGAAATGGAAATGTGTTTGGCAGAGCAGGTGCCATCTCTTTTAAACTATGAGCAAATTAGTAACCTGTAAAGGAATAAAATTCTGTTCTTCTCCAGGGCAGTTGATATATGTATCCCAATATTAAGGTTTTCTGTAGTTGCTGAACCTTCTGTTTTCATATCAACATGTACATTGATAACCATACTTGATACTAACATACGAATATGAATCACATGTGTAGCTCATTATTGCATGTTGATATCAAAATTGATTTTCATCCTCTTTAGGCTGAGTCCCAATTCTATGTTTGAGGGATGTGTGAACATTTAGAGGCGTATATAACTTCCATAAATAGAACCTATACATCTGCTTTCTTTATAGAACCTAAATGTCTCAAACACTTAGAACCGGTATCTACTACATTCATTTAAATGTTTTAGAGATGTGCAAGAAATGGTAAGGCTGTTTAAAGAGAAATTCCTTGTGCAAAGCGCAAAGTTTGGAGAGGTTTCTAAAACTGTTAAAAAATCAAGTACCTGAAGGCAGAACAGCTGTGGTGATGATCTTCACCCTGTGGGTGTTTTAGAAGGGAAGATAATATGTAGACTTACATAGTCTTAGATAAAATTGCCATTGTTTCTGCAGATTTAACACAAATTTCACTTTTTTTTTTTTTATTTTGGGATGAGCTAAAGAAACTGAAGAAGGGAAGGGAAAGAAAGACAGTTCATGACAGCATATCCTTTCTGTCTTAATACTTTAAATGCCCTGTAATACCATTAAATACCTTAAAATGGATGTAAACAGCGTGATGTGAAGAAAAATATTGTTGTTAAGTTTTTTGTGAAGAATCGTATGTTTAGTAGATGGATTCTTATGAAGATAATGCAGATTCCATTTCTCAATATAGTTGCAGTAGGATTCGGTAGATGACTGCAAGGACAACTAGAACTTAAAGGGATGTTTTCCATTAGTTGCTATATAAAATAACTATTATCTAGTTATATTTGAAAACTATACATATTGCTAGTAAAACCTGTTGTTTGTATACCTCAATGTTTATGGGAAGTACTTGCTCTATATGTGGCAAGTGAACACACACAGTATGGAGTGTGATAAACATTGTAGCATTTACTTTTTTCAGAGCAAAGTAATTACTATTAAACAGTTTTGTCTTGACTTTTTATTTTTGTGGAGTCATATTCTGCACGTTGTCCTTAGACTTTACTGTGGCTTATTCCTATCCATATCAAGGCAAGGCACTATTAGCAGGGCAAGTGAATGGTCATTCTTCATCCCTCTTCTTAGGAGCATAAGGATAGCTTTACTGGATAAGACTAGAAGTCTGTCTGGACTAGTATGCTGTCTCCTAACAGTGATTATCAAGGGAAGAATATCAGAATAGGCTGAGCATCCCCAGAGCATTCCTCCAAGCTCTGACATTCTATACACATTTATTATTTTACAGCTCTTTGTTGTAGCCCGTTGCTTCTTTTTGAAGCTGGAAGAATTCTAATGTTCTCCTTTGTTCCTTATGAGCAGGTTGCTCCATCCTTTCTGTCCTCTTTTTTCCAGTTCTACTCTAATCAATTTGAAAATTCCAACTCTGTATGTTACTCAAAATGCAAGTGTACCATGGATCTATACAATGGAATAAATTGGGTTTTTTCTCTGTTCCTTTCTGAATACTTTTTTTTTTTTTTAACACTGCTGAACACTGAATTGATGTTTTCTGATTATAATTCCAAAATTTCATTTCTGAGTGATAACTCACCACTGATGAGCTCACTGCTCATCACTTTAAGTGTACCGCTAGGATTTTTTTTTTTCTGTGTGCATTACTTTATATTCGTCAATGCTGACACATATGAGACTATTTTAGTGGTAAGTGAAGGGTAGCATTAGCAAGCAAGAGAAGAGAAAGGAGAGTCAGGCTATTAGGGGATTTAGTGCCTATATTATACCTAAATTCTGTTTAAACTCTCTAAATCTTTTCCTGTATCTATCCTTAAAAACATTATGGTATCTGTGTTAAATGTTTCGTTGCTGTGGGTATAATAACAAGTAGAATTACCTCATTGATTGGAAATGATTGTTTTCTCTTTATGAATAAAATATATAGTGAACTTAAAATTATTTAAAATATAAACTTCATAACAGTCTAATGAATCACACCTTTTGTGTAAACTTACTCATTTAAAGAATTATTGGAAATAAAAATGTCTTAAAAATTCTTTCAAAATGTTTAGATTTTTTTGTTTTTCTGTGTTTGATAGTCTAACTATAACCTAATACATAGTACTCTGCTGCATAATACATAAATGCCTTGACTTTGTCACTTTAGAACATGGATGTGTATGTATAAGTATACATACATTCAACATAAACTTGTATTGACCACATGCTGAATATGCCAGCAAATATTCATTGTATGTTCTGAACGTGATTAAATTTACAGCTGTCAGAAGGTATCTATTACAGTTTAGTTACTTACAGGAATAGAAGTTTTGAGGTGGCAGGTAGCAAAACAGCTCCCAACCAAGTGACTGTCCCTAACTGGGGTCACATTAGTTGTGAATGAAGTCCAAAACCTGACACAAATGTTGTTTTTATCTAGATCGTATGTCCAATAGAAGTGGAGTTTGTAACTAACTGATGCTATATGTGTCTATGTATTACTGCTAAATAATTGACTGTATATTGCAATATTATTATTATTTTTAAAAAATCAACATCACCATATTCATCCTCTTTTAATTGACTGATGTAGCAATGGGAACATGGAACTGGAACAGATCACATGGACCATTGTGTCTAGTCATGTACAGCCTCAGGAAAACCATGTCATATAGATGCTTCATTCCGATGGGATTCACTGAGCATCATTTTTGCACACCCTTACCACAAGCCACAGAATGTCTCCCTGCAGTCTAAAGATTTATAACACAAGACCAAGACATTAAAACAATAATGTTACAAGAAGAAAGAGGGCAAAATACTGAGATAAGTTTAGCTTAGAATAAAATGTAATACTTTGGTTATTTTTGTATGCCTTCTGTCCTCAGCTGTGAAGATATTTAAGCAAAGCAGTTACTGTACCAATTTTTTCAGGTCTGCTATTTTAAATTTAAATATGAGAGAAGATGGGAACAATATTACGTCTTGATTTGTTAGTGTGACTATTCTCGCTGGGATTCTCTTTCCAAGAATTATACTTCTGTGAAGTTGGTGGTCACAATTAATTTAAAAAAATACATTTCCCATAAATTATTTTGTATGAACTACTCATCATTATAAATAATGCTTGCAAATATTAGTGCTTATAAATAAAAAAGTATATAGCCTTGCATTACATCACTTCTTTAATCCTTTTAGTAGGAGTTACAGTTCTGTGACATGTTATATGAATCTAACTGAAATATTGTCCATAGGTAGTCTGAACTAATGAGATAGACTGGTGCCACCCTGATAAGTGTACAGTACAAAATTTACATTACAAAGGAATCCAAGCAATTTTAGCTCAGTAAGATGTGTATTCGATAATAACCATTGAAATGTGCTGGGCTAGTAAACTTAATGAATACCGAACACTATCAAAAACAGTGTGTTACTATGTAGACCTGAACTTGCAAAGATGAATATAATAAAGCAAGAGAATAGTAAATGAGGAAGGCTGATGCTGTCAGTCAGACTCCAGTCACTGCTCTTCTTAAAGTTCAGTTATTCTGAAAATACTGAGGTAGAGTGAGCAATGTTTCCTATACTTTGAAGTTTTGAAGAAAAACTTTTATACTCTATATGTATAGTATAAAATCAATGCATCATAATGCTGACTATCAAGATGTGACCTTCAGTATTGTAGGTATCATGGCAAAATTTTTCAGGTTTATTTTCTGTGCGTTTTTCCTAAGCTATATTTGTGTTATGGCCCTCATAGCAGATGCATAGAAAACATATGCAGGCAACTTCTATTAAGAGGGTTACATTAGGTTTTAGACCAAGATGAATTAATGCCTCTGGAACTGTCAGCTTCATAGAATCATAGAATGTTGTGAGTTGGAAGGGACCCACAAGGATCATTGAGTCCAACTCTTGTCCTTGCATAGGACAACCCCAAGATTTAGACCATGTATCTGAGGGCATTGTCCAAATGCTTCTTGAATATTGTCAGGCTTGGTGCCATGACTGTCTCCCCGGGGAGCCTGTTCCACTGCTCCACCACCCTCTGGGTGAAGAACCTTTCCCTAATGTCCAACCTAAACATCCCCTGGCACATCTTCCTGCCATTTCTTCTGATCCTATCATTGGTCACCAGGGAGAAGAGATCAGCACCTGCCCCTCCTCTTCCACTTGTGAGGAAGCTTTAAACTGCGATGAGATCTTCTATATCACCTCTTCTCCAGGCTGAACAAGCCAAGAGACTTCAGCCTCTCCTCATATGGGTTCCCCTCTAAGCCCTCACCAATTTAGTGGCCCTCCTCTGGACACTCTCCAGTAGCTTTATATCCTTTTTATACTGTGGCACCCAAAACTGCACACAGTACTTGAGAAGAGCTTCCTTCTGCATGTGGAGCTGCCATTGATGTGCATGGGAATTTCACTCGTGCGAAGCAGTAGTCCCTGAGAGAGAGGCTTCAGTTATGTGGTTGGCAGTCAGTAATGTGGCAATTGGTAGTGAGCTGCATTTGAAATACCCTGCTGTCATAACTTCATTCCTTTTGGGGACCTGAAACCAGAATATATGTATGTGGCTCTGATAGTGAAGCAGTTTTAGAACCTTCATTTCTTTAGGTGATTTTCCTCATCATGGACTTGCACATTTAAAAGAAGATGCATGTGCAGGTGTGCAAATAATATGTTTTTTCATTTTTAGTACAAGAAAAATATACTTGAAATATATTTTTATTATTTTTATTTTCATCTGGATTTTGCTATATTGGAACAGTGCTTACAACTCTGCTTTCTAGGAATATGTAAAATATATGCTTCTTAGAAAATGAATATTTCAGTTATTAGTTTCCAGATATCTCTCTTTGTTCTAGATTATTGTTGCTCCTCTCCTCTGCTGTATATTATTTATCAGCTATGCATTATACAATAGATTTTTCTGTTGCGTTGGTGCCGTGGTAGTAAGAATCTTAGAAATATGGCAACATAGTAATGTAATCTAGGGAATTCTTAGTAACAATTATGTATGTCTTATGCTACGTGGAAATATATATTCAGTTATACAGAGAAGTAAGTCTTGTAAAATAGAAATGTTAATCTATATGTGTAAGCCTCTTCCTACACCGTTATTGTGGAGTCGATGAGATATGTGACAAAAGGTAAGCTCAGCTCAGAGTTACTCCCCTTGTTGCCCACCCTTTTTTAGAGCATTTTGGAAAAAAAAATCCTGTTACATTTCCTAAAACAGACCACCAAAAGAGCAGCTGAGGAAGATTCCGTTGCTTTCTCCTACATCCTGTCGTACATCTTCTGACTGCTGCTGCAGCCCTTTTTTTTTTTTTTCAATCTCTGCTGCTGCCTCCTCACTTTCCATGTCCTTGAGCTGTTCCTGCTTTTTCTTTTCAGCTGATGTTGATAGTGCACTCTGGGGATTAGGAGCCGTGAAGGCGGGAGCTGCTTGGGCTAATCTGAAAGGCTGATGGGGCACTGCCAGTGGTGACCGCATTGGAAGTGACTGCAGCATAGAGAAACTGGATTTCTACGTGGCCAGCTAGCTATTTTTCAGTATTTTTTGTTATTTGGGTTTTTGGGGTTTTTTTGTAGGTTTTTTCCCCCTTTTCCTAAAGATTGGAGAGAACTGGTATGTATAGGAAATGAAGGGGAAAAAAAAGAGAGAGAATTATAAAATATATATCTTTCTTTTAAAATACTTCACCTTGAACAGATGGTGAGGGCTTTCCCCCTCCCACTTCTGAAATGGAATTCCAGTAAGAATTCAGGATACTTCCATGTGGCCTGAGCTCCAGGTTTGACTTAACTGTGCATTTTTTCTTTACATTTTTGTGAATGTCAAGTTTGGTTCGTACAGACATGGTAGAGGGGAAAGTGATTTGCTATCATCTGATTACCAGTGGGTGGATGCTAACAGGATTTTCATATGCACTGGCACGCTTGGTTTGCATTTTATTTCAGAGTATTTTAGCTGTATTTCCATTTCAAAATATTTTCTTTTCTACTTAGAGCAGTTAGTGATATGTCATAGTGACTTTATGAAAAGTCAATCTGCGCTCCTGTTTACCGAGTGCTGGGGCTAAAATTTCAGCATTATGTAAAAGTGAGCAGGTCCTAGGCAAAGATACTCAGGGTAGAGTGAGTCTGCTTTTTAAATTAAGGAATGGACTGTATTATTTTGTGGAAATAGCGCTCTGTGAGGATCGCCTTTTCAGGGAGCCAGAGTGCTACTGTTAAACATGGTTTGTGAAAGCAGACAACAGATTGGCCGCCAGAGCAAAGTGGTGGGAAAAGTTGGTAGGAACAACCACACACAATCAAATAAAATCTGTCACTGTCTGCTTCCCCCCCTCCTTTTCTACTGCGTGTAAGAGAGATGCTTAGAATCATTTTCCTGTTAGGTAAAAGCACAGTGGGAAATGGTTGTGTGGGTTTGAGAGACACTGGGGAAAAGCTGTTATGTTTTTTGGGAAAACCCGTTGAACTGAGTGGAAGCCTCGTGACTGCATCCTGCACAGGCAGAAAACTGCATGAAAACCGCAGCTGCTGCTGGATCCTCTTGTGCTGTGGAGGGAGGTATAAGAATGTGAGAATGCGAGTTGA
This sequence comes from Antrostomus carolinensis, assembly GCF_000700745.2. Classification (NCBI taxonomy): domain Eukaryota; kingdom Metazoa; phylum Chordata; class Aves; order Caprimulgiformes; family Caprimulgidae; genus Antrostomus; species Antrostomus carolinensis. Next base: position 14,564 of record NW_010294756.1, read on the forward strand.
AAGATTCAAGATGGGCACATTCTTCCTCAAGGGTAAGAGGAGCCAGGACAGTTCTCAGTCTGTGAGCAAAGGTGATGTGCTGTGGCTTTGGAATGGATAGAGCAAGGAATTTTTTGTTTGAGGGCATAAACTAAGCCCTTGGTGAATTCCAGAGCAGAAGAGGAACCAACAAAATGTTGTGGTGAGTGTTTGAGCAACATACAGTAACAGAGATATGAAATGTTGCTCAGAAGAAAGCAGCACACTGGGATCAAAGATAAGTTGGAGGCTGTGATGTCCGGGAGGGAAGGGGGAAGGGTACTTTGACTAG
>NW_010294756.1:14894-52831 GCF_000700745.2 Antrostomus carolinensis
AATTGCTATGATTTCATATCAAGTTGTTAGAAATTTTTAGTAATGTTTTGCATGTCACTTTTTTTAATTACTAGTTTGGACCTGTTTTGACTGAACCATCATCTGCATGAATAACCAGTTCTAAATATGAAAAAAAAAAAAAAAAATGCTGCCTATGTCATTGAAACTCAGACAAACTCAAGACAAACCAGTTCCAAACCCAGAACCCCCATGTGAAGTGTGTATTGCAAGACCAGTGGAATCTATATGTGATGTGTGGAGGGTGGGGGTTAGATTCAATATGCCTCTTATGCATTTTAGAATAATTATCTATATCTGTAAAAATTGAAGCAATTTATAAAACTGGTGAAATGAATATTGAAGTTTTGTGATAATGATCTTACTGTCATCTGGCTATGTTACTGCTCTCTGTCTGCACTATTATGTGAAAGGATACGGTACCTTTGAACTAGACCATTTAACCAAAAAAATACTAATAATCTAAGAACATTGGTTATGCTGTGAAAACCTTGGAACTCTTAGATAATAGGTGTTTAATGAAGTTAATGGAAGCTTTTGTCTGAATTGTAAGTCAGACATGAGATAATATGAAGCTGTACTGATGCAGAAGGTTATTGTTCTTTTGAAAGGAATTTCAGATGACTTCACCAGGGGATTTCTGGGGATGTTCCTTTGTGTATCTGTTGTAAAATAACAGTTCTGGTGCAGTGTAAATAAGGATAGTATGCTTCTTAATGTTAAGTATTTCTTTTTGACTTAAATCAGAACTTTCTGATCACTTTGGTATTTTAGAGGTCTCATTAAACAAGGAAAGTTATGGTGTTTTCACAGCATTAAAGTTTATAGTTGCATTTTGTGTCAGAGAAATAGTCTTAAAAGAGTAGACAATAACAAGACATGACAATATTTTATTCCTTTCTTGATGTTCTGTAGAGTAGGTGAAGTGCATCTAAGGTATTTGGCAAGATGGAATTTGTTCACAATGTTGACTAAAAAGAAAGGTCTCCCTCCTTCCCTTGATATGGTCTTTTCTGTGACTGTGACTTCCACACTGTTGTCAGTGTGTCCTGTGGAAGGGCTGAGATGACACTGGTCAGACATGAGGGTAATGTTACACCATCAGATCCCAAACTTTTTTGGTCATGGCCATCTGGCCTCTCTAGGTCTGTGCCCCCATGCCTGCTTACTTTTGCTGGTATGGCTGATCTGCTGCTGCCATAGCATTTGCAGGCACCTGTGGCACAGGGTGTTACTGGTGGGGGTGTGACTGGAAGGGAAGGAAACCAGCAGGACTCTCCTCTTGGGAAGGCTGGGGCTCCCCATGCAATTCCTGTGTCGTGGGGATCCTCACCTGCCTCTGCATCCATGGGGCTGTCCACTGGGTGGCTGTCTGTCCAGGTGTCTTCTCACCTGTTAGCAAACAGATGAAGATTAAGGGGATAACTTAGTAGTAGTGCTACAACTTGACAAATTTTTCAGAATCTTTTTTAATCAAAAGTATTTAAGCTATTTAAAAAAGTACTATGGGACATCTTATTCTATTTATTTTTTAAGACTATTCTCTGTAGAAATCACTGGAGAGTTCTTCTTAAAACAGATGGCACAATGTGGGCCATTGTAATGCAGTTTTCTTTGTAAATGCTGTGTCCCAGGGCAAATTTACCACAAATGGAGCAATCATGATGTCCCATAAAAGAGAAGATGTGTTTTTGCAGCTTTTGATATATCTAAAATATGCATAACTCTGCCGACTCTGCCAAACAAGCAAAGCTTGCTATTTTCAGTAAAGTATTTTGGGGCTTTTGGAGTATTTTGAAACTGCTAGTACAGTAACTGCTTTGACTATTCAGGAAAACTTTGTACATACAGGATTTTAAACATCAATAAATACAGTGTTATCTGGAATTATGACTAGTAAGAAGATATGTTAGATCTCTCCCTGAACTTTTTGGCAGAAAAAAATAATGTACATTTTGTGTTATTTGCTGGAATTTTTTAGTTAATATGTATAGATTTTAAAGCTATAAAGTAATAGACTGCTGTGCAGTTATGAAGTAGAAAAGAGTCATCTTTCTGGTTCACAACTAATCAGTGTAAGTATCTATCTCATCTATTAGTTATCTGTGCCAACTTGGACTTAGTAATTCATTAAGCAACACTTTTGTAAGAGGTCTGCTGCCATTACTGGTGACATCTGTTATTTAAAAGGCTAGATAAATTTAATTAATAATTAAAATAGGGGAGAAATATGTGAAATAATATGAAGGTTTATTTATTTTCATCAGAATATTCTGCTGAGTCTATACAGAAGTACATATGTTCATAATTTCATCTTTATCATAGGTAGGTTTCTAGAATATTAACAAGGTGTAATAGCAGAAATATTTGGTGTACTTTTCTTGAAGAAAAATGAGAATAGGAAACATAAAATTGTTATATACATTTATAACAGGATATTTTTACAGTGACTTCTGTAGGTATACTAGATCTATTTTTTTAATTCTTTTAAGATGCCAAAAGAAACAACTTGCTTATTCTAGTTGTGCCAATTTAAGAAATGTAAGCTAAATCTAGTGGAGCAATTGATGCCTGGGAACCTTGAGGACTGGAAACTACTAGTAAATGTTAGAGATCCATAATAATCTCTTAAATAATCTTTTGTTTTGTTTATCTAAGAAGGCCAGATTCTGAAAAAGGCTAAATGCACTGGGTTCTAACTTGCTTTGGCTTTTTGCAGCTTTGTATTCCAAGTCGTAGCAGCTTTTTCTTAATTTATGTTTGTATACTTTTTCCTCCCTTAAAGGCAAAAACAGTGAAGCAGTTAAGATTTGAGACTAGATGGTCTGTATTTGATTTGTACACTAAGGCACATTGCTCAGAATCCCCATCTTCCTTTTATTCATGGTGTTTTTACTGGGACAAATCATTTGGTACGTTAGGAGTGTTTTTGGCCTTTGGGGGGTAGGCTCAGGCCCTGGGCACCACCTTCTGACACCATTTTGGCTAGGGCTTGGGTTTATGCTGGCCCACCTCTGTGGAAAAGGAATGGAGCTGCTGGAACTGGATGGGAGCTGTGACATTTTCCAACCAGATCCCCAGTATGGATATCTGGAAAAGCAGGTCCCTCGGGCAAGCCACAGTACACACGCTCAAGTAATTTAAAGGCAGACACCGATTTCCTGAATGGTGACATTATTGGATATATGTAGTTAAATCTGTAAGTGATAAATGTTTCCTCAGCAATATCTACTTCCTGTGAACTACTTCTTGTTTTAATTAATGGAGTACTACTGAAGCTAGCTGTACATGAGAGACAGGGAATTTTAATTAAAATTCTGTGGTTTGGGTAATTAGTGATAAATGATAGTTTTTATAATCTACAGCTCTATTCTGTTACTAAATACTCTTTTTTAGGCATTTAGACTTAAATTTACCAGTTCCAACTTGATAGGACAAAAATAAAGCTATTAAGACATAGGGCTGTTTTATTGACTTACATAAATTATCACTGTTCATGTGTTTAAATATATTAAATTACAGATCTCAGTTCAGTTCCTGACTTTTCCACATGGTTCCTGTGTGATAGTGAGCAGATTATTTGAGAACAAATGTTTCAGTGTGTCTAGTGAATTTGAAATTCAATAATTAATGCCAGCTGAGATCTAGCCACTTTTTAAAATTCAGCACTATGTCTATATTCATTTTTAAGAATTTCGGTTCTCTACTTACTTTCTGTAAAGTGGGATATATATCTTTCTCTTATTTTTGTAGTCCATGTACTTAAAAGTAAGCAGGTCTGTCCCTTGTGTACATTCTACTTTCAATGTTGCAGTCAATATTATCTCAGTTTCTACTTTTATAATATGAGCACATAATAATAATAATAATAATAATAATAATAATAATAATAGCATCATTAGTGTTACTTGATGTTTTTCTTCTGTTCCATTGGTCAAGCCAACTTGTAAAGAATGAGCAGAAAAACGAAGTGTATTTAGGCACTGTTGGACATCGAAGTACAGACAATCCAGTCTGGGTCAGAAAAGCAGCACAGTGCCCAGGCCATGTCGTCCCAGATGCCCAGTTCAGCTCTGGGATTTCTGGCTGCACAGTCCAAATAGTATCTCAAATTTTGAATCACAGATTTGCATGGATGCACATGACCTGATATGGATTACCTTTTTCTGTGGTGTTAAGTACAGACTGAGCTATATAAAGCAATGAATGATGAAAAGTGAACAGACCTGTGCCTATTCACAAGTAAGAAGGTTTTTCTTCAGTTTATAGTAATAGAAAATGAAGTACAAACCTTGTATTTGTAGGATCACGGGGAAGTTCCATGGGACCAACTTTTTGACATTTAAAACTCACATCTGTAGTTATCTTAGGCCAACTATTTGAAGGGCTACACACTGAAACAAAGGTCTGTCAAATAGAAATGTTTGAAATTCAATTTACATTGATAAAGAAAAATGTGAAGTTGTAGGATCATAAAGGTTGAAGTAAAGGAAACAATTCATAAGAACTTGAACTTTTGTGAATTAAAGTTTTTAAGGTAGTCATTTTTTAACTGGAAGAGTTGTTATAGTTCATAATGGAGAGTTAATATTTAACATGACTGTGTAAGAGATGTTCTTGAAGGGGTATTTACTATTGAACTAAAATGCAATAAAGGGACACTTTAATCATATTGATACTTTTATAAAAACAATTATGCTATCCCTACCCTAAACATATGTGACATTTTCCCATAATAATTGAAGTGTTTTGGACATGGATGTCTTATCATACTGAATTGTAATGCATCAAGTGTATTGCATACGTCCCAGTGCTTCATTTGAGAAACTAAATGAGACAAAACAGATTGCAGGTTGAAAGCAGAAAGACTTTTATAGATATGAAATAGTGAAATAGATACAAGTTTGCAGTTGTTTGTAATTAGTGCTGCTGTTATAAAAGATAAGAATATACATTTATAGGAGGCAGTAAATATGCAATTAGTATTACCAGGAGTGGTAGCACTGTTATCTCATACCTCTGTCCTGTGTGAGAGTGGAGTCCAGAAGAGTGAATTATATCATTATTCCACTTATAGGAGAACAAATGTAGTGTTACCAAGCTGCCATCCATTTTATTATACTTTTTTGTTGTTGTTGTCACTGAAGAGGAATTCTTTAACAATTTAAGCACAGAAACAAAAATAATTGTTTGTTTCTTTTTGTGTCTATTTATTCTGCTTTCCTTAAGTTAGCATCCCATTTGATTTCTGGGTTTTCATTAGTTACCATATTCTAATATATGTCTTTGATGTAAGGCTTAAAAATGTTGTCAGAATGGACTTTGTTTTTTTTTTTTTTTAAGGAAAACAAAAGGAAGTGTATCAAATATTGTGTATCTTTTGCTTTTTAAAGCTATGGTAAAAACAAATTGCACAGAAAATTATTTAAGTGACTCTTTATGATTCAGAAGTATACATATACATAATGTTCTGTTTATGAAAATACAGTAAAAGTAAAAGAAGATGACCTATACTAAAAGATATCTGGTGCTGTAAAGGGTGTTTCAATATGGAGATGAATGAAGATTATTTAATACTTGTTTGACTCTTGACTGCAATTTGTGGATAACATTAAAACTCCCTTGGGCAAAATCCTGTGGGTCCCCAGTGGAATTGCAAAGCATGTGGAAACACAAGCATCAACATTCAACAGAGTCAGGGGAAATTGTTCCAATTTCAAGCTACTGTCACATAAAGTGAGTTCAGTTTTGCACCGAACAACTGCGTATGTAAGACAAATTGCTCACAGGAGTATCATAAGAAGTTCATATGTGTTTATCCTATGTCTCTTCAGCTCTTTTAAGCATGTTTTATTACTGTATTCTAAGCAGGCTGTTCCCAAGTTTATCAGCAGTATAGGCAAAAAGAAATGGAAGGTGGCAAATGAGACCTTTGTCTTCATAGGCTCATGAGGACAGGTGTTGCTCTTGCCCTCAAGACATCAGTAGGGGCAAAGTGCCAACAGTGGCCCCTCCAGCAGTATATCAGCAGTTTATAGACAAAGCAAGCAAAACCAAAAACAAAGCCTGAAGGTATTGTGTATGTTGTCCAGACCTGCAAGAGGACACTAGCTACCCTTTTCTCTCAAAAGGTATTATGTAGCATGTTATACTCAAAATTAATCGCAACCTATTCTTAGCTTCAAGTTTCCTGCATTTCTTCTTAGACTTGAGGAAAGGCTTGTGTGTCTGAAAGCTTAATGTGTTAGAAAATATTTTACTTCTTTCTGCCAGTCCCACTTTTCTCCTATCTTTAGATAATCACACTTACTATAGCAATAATGTTAGTGTCAAGGACTAATGTGTAAAAACATAAGCTAAATCTGAGGAGAATTAATTGCCATATTTATTAAGGAGAGAAAATAATTAGGTAGAACTCCAGAGAAAGAAATACTAGAAAAAGATATCAGAAATGCAAACCCTTTCTCCAGAGGAAAAAATATTTAAAGAATGCAAACATAATATAAGCTAGCTCAGCCAAAAAATTCCCAAGAGGACACTGGATCAACTTTTTTTTCTTTGTGCCTTTAAGGTGAGAAAAGCACTGAGAAGTACGAATTAATGAAAGTAAGATTTAGTATTGAAAACTGAACATCATAGTTAATGTGGTGTTGTATAAAAGTGCAATTATGTACCTTTGTCAATTAAAAGTGCAATTAAATACCAATTTTTAGTTGTTTAAAAAAATCCATGAGAATATTTCCATTTGTTGGCTACAAAGGATTCTGGAGACAGTTTAACATGTTTAAAATGGTGGGGTATTGGATGGAGTCTTTGAATAAAAGGCTGAACATTTACAATATAGCGACTTAATATCCTGAAATCAGTAGGTGGAGGACAGAAATTTCATTGTCATCTTCTCATATTCCTCCGAAATAATCAGCATAGTTAACTATGAGGTGGTGGTGATGTCCCATTTGCAAGATGAGTCAGCGTGTTAAAGTTGTGTCTTTACAACCGTAAGTCTATCTGAGTGCTATGGACAGACAAGCAAATGAAGGACCCTCGGTCAGAAAACGCACTTCCATCCCTGATCAGATCTCTTGTGTGAAGTTCCACAAATGTCATTTCTCTGTCTCGGTTTAGTCAATGGCAGTATGTAGTCTGCAGGAAAAATTGATAAGGATATAAGACAAGATAAGAGACTATGCTGTACGTTTATGCTGTTGAAAGAGGTGAGGCCAAGCTGTCTTTAAGTAGTAGTTTTAGGTACCGAGAGCTGTGAAACTGCATCAGCACAGACTTCAGCATTACTTGAGCTTGTACACAGGAGGCTGGGCAGAGGTGTAGAGCCTGCGCCGGTGCTTGTGGTGCTGGCCCAACTTGACTCTTCCCTTTTGGCTTTGCTTCAGTAAAACTGCTTCACATGTGCTCCACTTCCACACCCACACCTCTAGTGGCAGCGTGGACATGCCATCAGAGGAAGTGCGAGGAACACAAAAGTGAAGATGTTCACAGAACCTTCACAAACCTAGAAGTCATTGTCTCCTTGGAGCTGAATTTGAACAGGTGAAGAATTGTGTGGGTGAATGGAGAATACTAGTTTGAGATGCTGCTGCCATCACATAGTTTCCTTTTACTGCAGATATACATTCCTAAAACTTTGGTAGCTTTCTATCACTGAATTCTTTTATAGTAATACTAATGCATAAATATGAAACTGTTTGTAGTTGTTTAGAAGACTCCATACTATCCCAGTAGACAGTGACATAGCGCCAGCTATTCATATCCCAGGACTGCAGTAATTTAACTTCTGCATGTAACGCTCTCCCTAGGGAAAAAGGAAAAAAAAAAAAAAAACACCTAGTAGAAAACAATGTAGCATGAACTCCTGCTATAAAATCAATTAACCTGCCTCCTAACCTAATCTCTATTTTCTGTACAGATTTCTTGTTGAAAATTAAATTGAGTTTGTATTTTCACACATTATTTAAAAGGAACTCCAGTGCCCTGTTCCCAGTTTATTTTAAAAGTGCATGAAGCTTTAGAATGAGGACAGCAGTTAAGACTTTTCCTCGAGCGCAATGGAACATTTATTTTTGTCACAACACTAAAGCTCATCTCTTCAAAGGTTTATTTCCGAGCATGAAGTAGGAATTTCTGCCCCATGAAATTAAGGATCATCAGAAATCGTTCCCAGTTGTAAATTCCCCTTTTCAGCTTTGCCTTCCTCTAGGGTAATCACCCTTAGAGCACCTAAATATGGAGAGATTAATTAAACCCAACAAATAAAAAAAATGCTGTAGCTTATTACCAACAGAAGTTAATGGTTTTGTAGAATTTACTGTTCAACCCATGAGAGGGAGTGGAAAGAAAAGAGGAAGAACACGTGACAGATAATAGTCAATGAGCTTAACACTCTACTGATACAGGCTCAGGCACTTGTGCCAGTTGTGGGGAAATCTGGGTAGAGTTGACACCGAGGGGTGCACTTCTGGAGACTGGCTTTCTTGGGGAAGGTGGCAGAGGCACACTTCCAAAGGCAGAGATTTCCCCAAAGATGAAATTTTGAAATTCACCAATTTTAAAATACTAACAACTGTCTAGAAATTTTTCTGTCTAAACAGCTTATTGTCTGGTTTTTTTTGGTGGAGTGAATTTTGTTTTATCTTGTTTTTTTGTTTTTTTTTTTTCTCCCCTAGTTTCAATATGCTTATAATAAATTATACAGTCAAAATATACAGTGTGATCATTTAGCCATAGACAAATTTGCTAGTTTAGTAATTGATGTAAAATGATAAGAATGACTAAATCTTCAAATTTCCTTTTTAAATTTTCACTTAGAAAAAAAATCTGTTTTCTTGAAATTGTTATTGAGTGGGAACAGCTCTGACTTTCACTTAGAGAAGATTTTTTAATTATGTACTATTTCTCTCATGAGCATAAAATAAATTCCAGTCTGAAAAGGTGTCAGTTTATTTTTAGTTTATTCAGATATATTATTTAAAACAAGAAGAAAGCCTTTATAAATGTATGATGCATCAGCACATATATGTCCTGGCATTTCCTCGTCTCAGATTCTCCTTAGGATTCATTTATTTCATATTTCTTTTAGTTAAGAAAACACTGAGAAATTTGAATACAGTTCTTCTGACTTAGTGGGTAATTAATGTAGCAACTTGGAAATAGCAAGTCTTGGAGTTGGAAAAAATTAAGATATATCTGAAGTTGCTTTTAAAGTAATCATGTTATGAAGTTAAGGGACATGAAAAGCAAAGTAAAATATAATTAGAATTTTATGCCTGTATTTTAAATGTAAGTATATTCAGTGGTGTTGCTATCTTGCATTCTAATAATTTTTTTATTGGTGCTCAGTTTTTGTTGCTAATATTTCTCAGTGTAACAAACTGTAGCATTAGTGAAATGTTTTCTCAAAGATTCAAGTATTCTGTTTATCCTATCACAGTGGTTTTTGTGCTGCATGTATTCCCAGTGTTTACTGATATATTCCATACAAATAATTCGAGGGAAAGAATTTGAATAATTACTTCTCTGAGGAATACAGTCCATATAATTGTATTAAAATTTAAATGGATTTTTTTTACATGCCCCAAACTATTACACCTGGGGATGGAAAAGAAGTAGTCAGGGAAACATGCATGCTTTTGAGTTGTCACTCAAAGAGTGACTCAAAGAGAAGTCACTCTTTTAAAGAGAGAGATTTTCAGCTTGGTAAGCAAATTTTCAGTGATCCTAGTGTATACATGTTTAGAGTTTATATTTCAGAATTATGTTAATTTATATCAATAAACATCTTTTGCTAAATTGAAAAAGTGTGTACTACTAAAATGACTTTGTGTGCTACATGCCACAAAAAACCAAGGGGATATTCTTATGTGAACTATGCAATTTCTGTAAGAAAAAGCTGTTGTGTTTTTTTACAGGGTGTAGTCTTTTTTTTTTTTTTTTCATCCATGACGTTTATCCAACAGTAATTGTAAATAATCATAATACTTATGTATTTGAGAGTAAAGAAATCAGAATGGTGATTGGCAGATGCTTTTGATTGGATTTTTTTCCCCAAAAACTCTTCAGAATAAATTTTCAGCTATGCAAATTTGGAGTATTTCTGACATTGGAGACATTGTTTTCTACAAAGTGTAAAATGAATTGCAGGAATACCTACTCAAGTTGTCTTGTACATCTGTACATAATACCTGAGGTATACCCAACAAATCAGAGATTGTTAGCTGCTTGTTGTTGTTGTTGTTCAGCTGTTTTGACAATAGCAGCCTTAGTGGAGAGAATATCCTGGGAGTTCAATAGCAAGTGTGATCCTTCAGTGCCCAGAAAATATTATGTACTTTGATCCTAACCTAACAGCTTAATTAATAGAGAATAAATAGTGCATCATAATGCCTTATATATTAATGTTGCATAGATCTTCTAATACGATCACAAGAGAATGTCTTTTACGTGTGAAGGCTGGGTTGTTCTACAAGTGTTGATGTGTACTTTTCCTTTGTTTGCTAAACCCACAAATGTCACTGAGATATTGCAGGAAAGATGCTTTTGTCTTGTCAGTAAAAAGAATATACTTGTTTTCCAAACTGTTTGTAGGAGTCAATAGAGAAAACTATTTCATCTCTGTGTGTCAGCATGTGGTATCTGGCATGTAGAAACTTGCCTTTGGAAAAACCATGATGTCACCCACAGTGAGATCACAAGATCCAGCTAACTGTGGTGAAGGTGTAGGACCCAACTGAAGGAAATACCAAGTGCATGCTGTACAGAGAGGTTCTTGAAAAACATAGTTGCTTCAGCCTCTGTAGCAATTCAGGTACAAAGATTCTGTGTTATTTATTCCCATTGTTCAGGCAAAAATCACTAATCATTCATGTTGTGGAGAACTGTAGTTTCCCTGAAAGGAAATGTGTTTTTTCTTCTTTTTTATTCTTTACCACTAAAAACATAAAAATACTAAAACAGAGGGAAATGGTAAAAAAAAAAGGGTTTGAGGGTCTCAGTCTTGTATAGCGTGGGAGATGGTTACTTAAGATCCATCATTTTGTCACCTGCACCCCTTCTTGCCATCAGCCTTACCCTGTCCTCACTTTATGAAGTAACTGGCAATTAATGATGAAATTGTATGCGGGATGTACATTATGGAAGGTCTGGTAGAAAGCAAAAAATGGTTGCGTAATTCCAAAAGCCAGTTTCTAGGCTGTTTTAGGTTTCCCTGTTATGGTGAACAGAGAGAAATCCCTTAAGGCATGCATTAAGAAAAGTGTCATGCTTTCAGTTGCAACAGTGAGGATGGATCCCAGAAGAAGCTCTCCTGCCTTTCAGGAGGATACAGAGGGAGTTGGATTGGTTGAGGAGCTGGACGTGTTTGCACAGGCCTTCTATGGAATCGAAGTTTGAAGATGAACCTAGTATTGTTGATTGATTTTTTTTTTTTTTTAAGGACTTAAGTAATTTTTTTTTTACCCCTGTACTCTCTGAAAACTCCTATTTGCTTGCAGTGAGGAGTTTACGAGATGATTTTAATGTTGAGGTTGGCGTATAGGGGATGTTTGTTTTTTCATCCCTTGTGTATTCCTTTCTCTTCTCTGCTCCTCAGCCTGGTTTCTGCAGAGCAACTTAGGATTTCAGTGGCATGGGGAATTCCTGGAAATCTAAGTTTGTTAATATTGTTGGCTGAGTGCTAAGTAATTTGATTTGTGGAGTTTTTAACATAATTTTGCTTCCTAGTTTAGGTATATGGCCTGGTAGGAATCCTGACAGGAAACTTAATAAACCCTCAGATCCAGAAACAAAAACACATTGTAAAAGAGAAACTGGAATTCTAAGACTTATTATTGTCAGTGGATGGAGGAGGAATAATTTTTTTTTTTCTAATTCTTTTTGTGATAAAATGAATGGTTTATTAATGTAGAATTTCTGATTTCTGCTATTTGTAACACCTGCTTTGTATCTGATTAAGAGGGCTGTTAATCTTGCCAAAGCAGGTACTAACAAAATGTGCAAACAGATCCGAGTTTCCTGGAATAAGTGAAATTTAGAGGATCAGTGGAAGAGCTCCCTACCTGCCATCCTGTGTATTTTAAATGTATGCTATAGTGTGTTCTTCAAAGTAATTTATCTCTGCATGGGGAGGTCAAATCACTGTTTGTATCTGTTCAGTGCTGCTGATCTTTATTTTACCTACCAGCAAGCACATTTGATTAATGTTTTAGTTCATTGTGGTATGTTGGGGTTTATTTATTTATTTATTTATTTAAACTTGCTTGATAGTATTATCCCTGTTGCTGCTTTCCTTTTTGTGTACTTAGGTTTCTCACTGTATGACCTTCCTGGAGTACTGAGAAAATAAAATTCAAAAGAATGTATTTAAATACCATTGAAAAAGATAACACAAATTAATATTTTCTTCTACAGAAATTAAGATGGCATACATCGTACAACACAGATATGCGCTGGTGACTCTTGTCCTCAGTGTCAATAAAATGTACTTGATTTCTTATAGCTACATTATTATTTATATAAAATGGGAAAATGCCACTATGAAAGGTTTAACTGAAGGAATGCGGGGAGCAGAGACCTTTCCTTATTTAGGACTGCAACAGAACTTAATAGGAAACTAAAAAAGGAAGCCTCTATAGGGTGCCTTTTGCTGAGATTTTCCCCGTTATATTTCCACATATTCCTACATTACACACACAGAGGTGGTGTACAAGACCTGGCTGCAGTCCAAAGCCCCGCTAGTCATCCTCAGAGGACTGTCTACCTGCCATTACTGTTCACAGGTAAAATGTGACAAAATAGTTCCACTAAATCCCTGGCAGTCTTCCCTTTCAAAGGAAAGAACTTGCATTTGGAGAGTTTTGAAAGATAAGCATCTGTTAAACTCTGTTGTATCTTCCATGATAACTCTGCTGGTTTACACACAGACTGCATATCCTTTCCTGTGGACTGCTGTGCCCATACTAAATTTTGCCACTGCTCCCATCTCATTTAGGTCATTGTCCTGGTTTTGGCTGGCATAGAGGTAATTTTCTTCTCAGTAGCTAGAATAGTGCTGTGCTTTGGATTTAGTATCATATCATTTGATATGAGAAGAATGCTGATAATATACTGAAGTTTTTAGTTGTTGCTAAGAAGTCAAGGACATCTCAACTTGCCATGTTTTCCTAGCATGCAGGTGCGCAAAGGACTTGTGCAAGCTAGGTAGGAGGGAGAATAACCAGAGCAATGAATCCAAAATTGGCATTTGGATGTGCCAATGGGATATTCCGTGTCATATAATGTCATGTTCAGTATATAAATGACGGTTGGCCAAAAAACTCACACTCTCTTTTCCGGGACTGTGGTTTTGGGATTTTCTCTCCTTTGGGATCACTAGCCAGGAATGGGGTTGGCCTTGGTTGGTGGGTGGTGAGCAATTGCACTGTGCATCAGTCCTTTGTATATTCTATTATTACCATTATTATCATTATTATTGTAATTTTAAAAACCATTTTATTTCAATTATTAAATTGTTCTTATCTGAACCTATGAATCTCCTTACCTTTACCCCTCCAATTCCCTTCCCTGTTCCCCAGGGCAGGGCAGAGTGAGCGAGTGGCTGCGTGGTGTTTGGCTGCCGGCTGGGTTAAATCTTTTTTTGCAACATTGTTTGTAGACAGTGTCTAGTAAAGGGGGAAGGATATCAGAGGTGATTAATTTAGATCTGAAGTTGGAGAAGGGGAATTTAATAGGAAAACATCTGTTCTCACTGCCCATGTACTGTGCATACAACAAACCCTATAGACAGTGGTCAGCTAAAGGTATTGCACGTGAATAGACTGATCAGTTCAGAGTGCACAGCAGTTATTACCTTGCTAGCAGTAGAGATTCTAATGGTAGGCTGCTTATCACAAATATTCATATTAAATAATTGAGATAATCTCTAACTGTATGGCATTCAGCAATGTTAGCTTTTGCAGGTAATGAAGCTAATGTAGTTAAGAATACAAAAAGTAATACTGGATGAAATTATTGTAGAACATTTTGGTTCTATTAAATCAATTATGCAAATAGAAAAACATTTTCAGTAAAACTTAATCAGTTGTCAAGAATATGAGAAAAATGTATCTATTTGAAGAAATAAAACTTGTCTTCAGTACAATCTAATCAACTGCCAGAAATGAAACATCTCTAATTTGGTTAAAATGTCCCCGTTGACCATAGTTATTTTATCTTCTCATAAATAAGAGAACTGAGGTTCTCAAGACAGAATGATAGCTCTTCTTACTGAATATAACTTCTAGCTTTTGTAGTTACTACCCTTTTTCTGGCACTGACGTTGATTCACTGATGTTTGAGGGCTCATGTGCTTTGCACTCGGTCAGCATTATCCATGTGAATGTTGCTTTTTCCATCCCAATCTCCATGCTCCTATTTGTGTTATTTTTTCAGCCAGTGTTTCTAATCTTCCCTCTTCCAGTTTATCATTATGTTTTATTCTAGCTTGAGGAGATGGAGAGCATAGGAATCTCTCTTCTGGTTCAGATTTTAAAAAGGCAGGGCAACTGCCAAATAGTCTGTTATTCTATTTAGATAACCTTACTTGCTCATAATAAAGTTGCATATACTCAAATCATTCTCCGAGAAGGGCACAAGAGCATGAAAGCATGCTCTGGGACTAAGGTGTCTGTCTTCCTGAATTTCTTTGTCCAGGAATGATACTCCTATATGTCAGACAGATTAAAAAAAGGTGCTGTCTGCCATTGGGTTAATATATCTTTTTTCATATACTTCTGTTCATATAGTTCTTTTTCATTCCATCCCCCATCCCCTTGCCCCTGCATTTACTCCTTTTTCTCTCCTCTCACAGCTGCCAACATCTTCCTCCTTAGCAGTCTTCCCGTCACTGTGTCAGCCTCTTTTGGTCTGAATTTTTCCTTTGCTTTTTTTGTAATGTGACCCTTGTGAATGACACATTGCTAGGTGTATGAAGAGATTCCACTTATGGTCTAAAATTAGCTTTCTAGTCTAAACTTGTCATCTAGGCAACCCCTGTAATCAATAATGAAAGATAAATACCACAAGAAGGCAATTAATCACATTTTAAGATTATGTTGAAAGTGGAGGGATTAATTGCTGTCTGGGCCACCTGTCTCTGCTGATTAAAGAGAGAGCCCTAGATGACAACCTCAAATGAGGTACCTGACTTTCAGATGGCTAAAATTAGTTGAAGAGTATCCTACCTGTTGTGCAAGGAGTGGTGTTGGTAATGCATTTTCTTTTCATTAGTGACTACAACAATGTTGTGGTATTTTAAAAATCGAACCTCTACTAGTTTGTTAGAATAATTAATATTTATGTAGCTCTCATGAATTTCTCACCAAACTACAGAATCCATTTCTTTTTTGACATGGGCGGTTAGAAGCTCGAGAACATTTCTGACAAGGCTACACAGCACTGTATGACAATGTAATTGGATAAAAACCCAGGTACCTGAATCCCATTTTAAAAACATAGGGAACTAGGTTTACTGATAGATAGTATCTACCATTAGAGTGGTTGTTACTAAAGCGCAAACATCCCCACCCAAGATCACAGAATCGTGGAATCAAAGAATGGTTTGGGTTGGAAGAGACCTTAAAGATCATCTAGTTCCAACGCCCCTGCCATCAGCAGGGAAACCTTTCACCAGACCAGGTTGCTTGAAGCCTCATCCAACCTGGCCTTAAACACTTCCAGGGAGAGGGTATCCACAACTTCTCTGGGCAACCTGTTCCAGTATCTGATCATCCTCACAGTGAAGAATTTCTTCCTAATGTCTAATCTAAACCTGCCTTCTTCCACTTTGAAGCCATTACCCTTTGTTCTGTCACTACCTGCCTTTGTAAAAAGTCCCTCCCCAAATGTCCAGATACAATTTGATCGTAAACAGTTGATAATTTTTGCTTGTCAGTGCTGCATATATGCATATGTAATTATAAAAATAAAGTTTGGAAATACATATAAAACTATTTATGGACAAATATTTTATGGAAAGATATCGAGCCAAACTGTTTATAAGAAAATATTTATCAATTACAATTCCTTCCATAAGAAAACTGTTATTTAATTTTCTAATGTTTGATCTTTTAACAGTGCTGTAACTCACCAGTGAACCAACTCATTGGGAGCAGTTCATAGCATCAAAAACTTCATCCACATAGACTGATGCAATCTCTCCAGTCTCCAAGCCCTGTGAACTGAAGCTACAAATCTTTATGGAGTTTATATCACCTGGGTCAAAGGGAATGTTTTTCTGATATTTAACGAGGACCCTTACTGCCAGTATGACGAGCCAGGAGAAGTGGGTTAACCTTAGTCCAGGAGAGTTCTCCCAACTTCAGAAATATGCGGAATGTAAGTAATTTTTAAAATATGTGATTTTATGGCTAAATAAAAATTAAGAATATTTTGAATGCAGAATATAATATGAATATATTATTGATATTATGCACTGTCAAGTATGAGGTTAAATTATGATTTATGTTTATGCTTTTTAATCAAAAAGAAGTTCTTTAAAGCAGAAAAAAAATCAGTTGGAGTCTGTAACTTTTTTTCTTTTTAACTGAATAATTATCATCCAGTATGGTACCATATAGACTGACTATGCATTATGTGACTATGGATGTTTGGAGAGTGAATTTTTATGGTTTTGCTGCCTTAAACTCACCATACCAATTTGTAGGCCACTAGAGTGGGGTTTGTAGTTAAAAAGGCTTGCTGAATCATGGAAGAAACATGGAGATTCCAGGAAAAACATCTAGGTGTTCAATATTAAGATGTTTGTAATACTATAAACAATACAAAGAAGGTGGTGTCCTGTGAAAGAGCAGGAAACAAAAATCTCTTTAAGCTGAAGATAAAGTTCCTCAGTTATTGCTCAGGCAAAACTTCTTTTAAGTTGCCTGAGCAATTTAAATGGCTCAGGATTATGTGCTCAGAGGACAGATACTGAACATGAGAAGTTAGATTTAGGAGGTGGTTTATGAAGCCTGATAAGAACTGAGCTGGAAAAGGTCAAGAACATTTAGGAAGTTTTCCTGTATGATAAATAATCTAAATTTAGATTTTTAAAAGCAGAGAAAATCTATGATTTTTGAATGTTGTTGATGTATTACTAAAGGAAACATTTGCTTATAGGGTAAAATGAAGGTTGGTGATTTTTTTTTTTTGTATGTGCCTATGACATTACAGAATATACTTAATTGTATTTCAGTATAATCATCTAACAGAATAATAATAAAATTATTATTAGTGTTAACTATAATAGTGTATTCCACTGAAATATGATTGAGATTCATTATATTTTCATGATACACAGTTAATGGTACTTTATATAACGCGGTGTCCCATACTGAGATACAGGCTGCACAGATACTGAGCGTAAAGTACTTCCAGAGTTAGGTTATATGTGCAGAACTGCAGCAGATTGAGCGTGGCCATCATAAATCCAGCTGTCCTGGGTTTAGAGGTCTGAATTCAGCCTAAATCCCCTTTTCAGTCACCAAACTAAGTGGGTGAATCTTTCACTATAAAGCTCGTTAAACTTCTCAGGTGGATACTAGTACTCTGACAGGAACATGTGCTTTCCATTTTCTGACTGAAAGACACCTTGCTCCAGTTTAGTGTAGTTAGTTCCGCTTTTAATGCATCTTCTGTCAGCTTGATGGTAGCCTGTCTATGCTTGCAAGTATAGTTATACAAACAAGGCCTGCTCCTAGCTCTGTGTGCGAGATACTGTCCTTAGTATCCCATTGAGAAGTTCCTACCACGTCTTGTCTGCCTGTTGTCTTCATCACATGTTTATAGTATGATCCTTACCTTTATCCCAAGTGTATTGTCTGGTGAACACAAACCCTGAATGTTAAATTTCTTTCCTGAATACATACCAGCTATTCCAAATTTTCATAAATGTAACTGAATAGCAAAGGAAAACAAGTTCTCCACCACTCATTTCTAATCACAAAACATTTCACTCTAAGTGACACTCAGAACTTAATAGTAAGTGAGTATCTTCCAGTAAATTAATCCAAGGAATATCCGTAATTTTTTTTACTGAATTATTTTTGAGCTCAATTCAAGGCAACTTTATACTTCCAGTTGAGGATCTTTCTTCATCTGCTCCCATGCTTAAATAACTTCAGGCTTCAAATTAATTTTTTGGAACAGTTTAAATATTACTTTAAAAAGAAGAAAAATGTATTTCTAGAATTAAAAGAGCATATTACCTAATACTTGATTCTTTGCAGTTAATATGCATATGTGTAGTTTTTTGAAGAATAATTATTTCCAAAGATAGTTCTTCTATGTCCTCCTTGCCACTCAAATAGAAAATCTCCTCTCTCCTCTTTTTCTGAAGAGAGGGTAGAAGATATTTTGCATTAGATCTTTGCCTGGGTTTAAAATGCCTCAGGAGAATACGTGAAAAGAGAGAACTGAGATAACTGGTGTGCTCATTATGTAATAGTAATAATAACAATAACAACAACAACAATAATGTAGCACACACCAAATCCTGAAGATTCTAGAGTATGCATGCGTTCAAGAGAAGAAAATTATTATTTTTTTTTCTCTCTTTTGTTTTTCATAATCAGTGCTGGCTGTGGGAAAGAAAGGTTAAAAGATGCAGGGGTTTTCTGCATAAAAATATTACTTAAAGTGTATAGGGTAATGCACATAAAGGACCTTTCAGGCAGAGACTGTTTCTTCTAAACTTTATAGTACCAGTTATATGCATAGTTCTGTAATACTCCTAACAGCAGCCTAAATTGCAAGGACTTTAGAGCGAAACCATATAAATAGTTTAATTGTGGTTATTATCCATATGGTAAGTTTGATTCATTTAGACAGGGTTTTTTGTATCCTTTTTATTAAATTGATTTTGTATCTCCTTTTTATTAAATTAAGTTTTAGGGCTGTTATGGTCCAGATTAAGGGGAGTTTAGAGGATCCTACTCTGAAAGCAAGTGAGAAAATATTGAAGGGATTGCAAACAGTTAAAGCTAGACTGTTTCATGATTCAGCCAGGCTTTAAAAGAAAGAGGGAAGGTTTGCCCTTCTCTTAATAGGCGGAGAGAGGTGGAGGAAAAGGCCTCTGAGCTCTGGCAGCATGTGCACTCTGGGGAAATAGCTTGGTTTCTGTTGTCCTTTTGAGTTTGTCAACAAAATGTGCCCTGAGGAAAAAGCTTGAAAAAGACTTTTTGCAAAACTTTTGGCAGTGATTTTTTCCCAGGCTGGTGGAGGAGAACTTGGGCAGACTGTCACAGCCTGAAGATAGAAATAGATGTTGGAGTGCTACTGAAATGGCTGTGAGAACAGGAACAGCATCAGCAGCTGCAGCATCTTTTGATGTAGCATCAATAGCTACCGCAAGAACTAGACAGTAAGAATTTTATAGGAGAATAGGGTGGAGGACCTTGCAAAAAAGATCCCTGAAGAGAAACAGGAAGGTGAGCAGAAATTTTGGTCCAGAATTAAGTTGCCAGAGACTTGGGTGGGTTTGATTCTGTGGCCCTCACAGATGGAAAAGATTTTCTTTTAAAATGGATATAAATGATAACCTGCAGGGAACTTCATACATGTGGCATCTGGTCACCAGCAACTATGGGCCATTATGCAATCCCTCAGAGAGTCCCAGGCTTCTAGTGCCACATGGAATTGTGCTAATTCTAATGAGGGAATGGGCCTCACTAAAGAATACAGATTGCTAAACCCAGCTATTTTTGGCTGTTTGGACAGTGGAGAGAGAAAATTGCTGGTGATGACTGAGAATAGTTTTACCCCCAAGTATTTGATTTTAGGAGTATGGTGTTTTTGCTGCTGTTAGTAAAGATGGAGAAAATTAAGTTCTCCTGAAGTTTTGTCAGAGCCTGTCAGACTGGCTGAAAGATGGAGTCTGACAGTGCTGCCTGTATGATATCCCATGCACTTGGAGAACTTCATGGAGGAGGACAAAGGGTCTAGTGAGAGATCCCCTCTTTGCATGCCAGGCCTGTTGGGGATGGAGTGACCAGAAAAAGGGTCTGAATAGAGTCTGAATCATAGTTCTCAATCTGTGACTGGGGACTAAAAATCTGACTAAGATAAACTAGAGTCCCACTCAAGGGTTTGGTGAGGTACTCGCTTTAGTTCTTCTGGGAGGTGAACTATGAACTATGCATATTGATATACTAGTGTAATTTTTTTCTTAAGCTGTGTCAATTTAAATCCCTGATGCACATTCCTGTGTTGTACCAATTTAGAGAAAATGAGATAGAAATATTACATCTTACAGGTTTGGGCTGTTATCAGATTTATTCTTAAAAAAAGCTGAACTCTGTCCAAAGGGAGGTGCACTAATGAGGATACTGGATCCAACATTATGACTCGTGTTAGACTGAAATCCGGAATAGAAAGATACAAAGTTGTGAATTTATTTTTCATTTAACCAGTTGTAGTTGGGATTAGGCCTCTGGAGATTGTTTCATATATGAAGTTGTTGTGGGGGATGGAGAGCTGGGCATCAGTGTCAGCTGCAGAAGTATTAGTAGATTTCTTCTTTCTCTCATCAGGAATTCTGTGTTAGGTCTTAAAGAGAATATAAGGTAGGTATGATAAGGTGAGCATTTCTGAAGGAAAAAAGCTGATATACAGTAATACAGTGTGATCTGGATCTCTGGGGTGGGCTTTCTAATGACTTAAAATGCTTAGTGTTCCTGCCATGATGTATGCTTATCTGTGACTGGCAGATGTGTTTTTACCCGAACAGAAGCCAATCCTCCAGTTAGCCTGTCTAGGGTAAACAGTGTCATATTGATTGTCCACAACTGTGAGTAAGGAGGAACCTTCTTATGGCAGTCAGGTGGGTTACTCAGGTGTATGCAGAACTTATTTCCTGCTTCCATGGCCATACTGAAGAAGGGCATCCAACTTACTTAGGTACAATATACTATTTAGAGAAAGGGACAACGCAGAAGAGTGTGTTGACCTCCTTATTTTGACTAAAGGGTCTATGAAATTTTTCAGGAATTACTTTATTTCATACAAAGACAAATGCACTCGAGTCCTTTCAGTCCCTCTCAGGCTGATGTATATTCTAATTTTAAACAATCTTTTAGGAACTAGTGGTTTTCCTAGAACTTTATTTGAATTGTATGCAGCAATGGCACAAAGTAAAGTAAAATTGAGTGACTTTGAGAATCTTATTACAGTATTATGTTTATCTTTTAGCTAATTTCAGGGATCCTCCCATCTTCTGACTGCAAGAAACTTCATATGCCAACTGCAGGGAGACATGTTTTAAGAGAGGAAAATAGTGAATTTACATGCATTTGTGACTATCAGGTGGCAAACTTGGGACATATTCTGCTGTTTATAACATTCCCCTATTTCTCTACAGAACAGAGCATGCTCCCAGAAATATCAGACTTGTTTAGGAATTCTGATATAAAGGGATTATAGCTAGTGAAATGCAAGGCTACTGTTGCTGCTGCATGCTGATGACTGAAGACTACTGGCAAGAGATCATATATCATAACAGAAATAGACTTAGTCCAGTTAGTAAAAGTAGAGGATGCAACAGGCCTTTAGAGTAAATTTGTAATTCAAAATTTTTAAAGATGTTGACAAATTGGTCCCACAGTAGGATCAGTTCAATGAAGCACTAGTTGGTTTTAGCTTCAATTCCTATCCTCAAGATCTGCTTCTGGATCCTGAATGATTGAGTGGCAGGGTCAAAAATACGATAGCTCAGAAACTTACAACTTTCATTTAAAGGTAACAAAAGTGTTGAGAAGCAAATGGTCTCAGTTGTGCTAGTGCTGACACACTTTGTTTGTCCATTTTAGGAAAGCTAGTGAAAGTGTTAAGTTTTCTACCTATTTAGATTTCACATTGAAGAAATGTTAGAGGAATTGGGGAAAGAAAAAAAAAATGGTTGCAGACTACTGGATAGTAGCAAGTTGCAGCTATCCCAGACTCCAGAGATAAAATACTGTTAGAAAAGGCTGCTATTATTACAAATCCATCATTTGAGCACAGGGGGGCACTGGCCATGCTTGCTGTGTCATGAATAGGACACTGTCTCGTCATCAAAAGCACTTGGTGGCCTCAGTAGAAGGTGGTTATTTACTTGCAACCATCTTGCACATCTGATTCATCCAGGACAATGGGAGAGAGAAGGCAATCACAACAGCTGGAGAAGATTGTAATGTTTACTCAGTCTCTCTGAGCAGTGAAACACAATAGTTCAATACAATACAGATATTGAATTGGTTGTGCTGAGACTGGATAGTGTTTGACCTTTATTTAGGATAATCATATTATTTTCTATATTGTGCTACTGTGTTTTCCAGTGTTTCCATTGAAGGCACAGTGGCTGTTTAGGTATCTGGGAAAGATTAAGTTAGTCAGAGCTCTAGCACTGCTGGTAGTATCAGGGCCTGTGTTAAAACTTACACATGCAAATAGATCCATGGTTCTTAAATAATATAGTCAGGCTTCCAAATGCTAGGGCTTTGTTGCAATAGAAGGGAGTTATGAGTAAATCTTTATGGGAAAAGTCAATGACTATGCATTTCTGTTTTCACAGAATCACAGAATTGTAGGGGTTGGAAGGGACCTCACAAGATCATCTAGTCCAACCCCCTGCCAAAGCAGGTTCCCTACAACAGGTTGCACAGGAAGGCGTCCAGGCGGGTTTTGAACATCTCCAGAGATGGAGACTCCACAGCCTCTCTGAGCAGCCTATTCCAGTGCTCCATCACCCTCACAGTAAAGAAATTTTTCCTTAAGTTTGTATGGAACTTCTGGTGTTCCAGTTTTTGCCCATTGCCCCTTGTCCTGTCACAGGGTACTACTGAAAAGAGCCCGGTCCCATCCATTTGTCCCTCATACCTCAGATATTTATAGACATTGATAAGATCCCCCCTCAGTCTTCTCCGGGCTGAAGAGTCCGAGCACTCTCAGCCTTTTCTCATATGGGAGATGCTCCAGGCCCCTCATCATTTTTGTGCCCCTCCACTGGACTCTCTCTAGAAGATCCCTGTCTTTCTTGAACTGGGGAGCCAAGAACTGCACACAGTACTCCAGATGTGGCCTCACCAGGGCAGAGTAGAGGGGCAGGAGAACCTCCCTTGACCTGCTGGCCACGCTCTTTTTAATGCACCCCAGGATACTGTTGGCCTTCCTGGCCACAAGGCCACACTGCTGGCTCATGGCCAGCCTGCTGTCCACCAGCACACCCAGGTCCTTTTCCACAGAGCTCCTCTTCAGCAGGTTATTTTCAAGAATATTGTTGCAAGAGGCAAATCTAAAGGGTTCCTAAAAAGTCCAAAATAGAAACCCTAGTTCTCAAGTTTCTGTGGCTGTGGGATCTATGCTGTGTGGTGGCTGGCAGCAGTACCTCCTGTCTTCAAATCTTGAAAGGCAAATGGTGTCTTCTCACCTTGATTTCTGTTTCCTCTATCAAAAATAATGATTTCTTTCCAGAATTGAAGTTGCACAGATATACACTGCCAGTCGTTAACACTCGGTCTTGCAGCATCAGCTGTTACTGGCATTAAACACATATTGTGGTTATTACAGATCTGACGTATGGTCATAAACTTACTGAATGTGTATTTATACACCATAAAATGTATAAGCATTGATTATGCCTTTGTTACATTTCCTGTGTTTCTATGTATCTTCCATAATTCTTTTATTGTTTGGTTGTTTCTATGGACATTTGCATGTAAACAGTGAGAAGCTTTTGTTTCTTAAGAGTTCATCTGTTCCTATTGCTTATTCTCTGTTATAAAGATTTGGGGGATAATTCAATTGGTTGCTGTGGAAATGAGCCTGATGTCACAAACAGAGAATTGCAGTTTAACAAGCCTTGAAGAAACAACATGAAGGGAGAAAGGACTAATTGGGGAGCCATGTGACTGCAGCAGAATCTCAGTTCTCATTAAAAGTGTGTGTTTTTAGTCCTTGTGTTTCTATAGAAGAGCTTGAGAGTGTAATTCAAATGATGACAATCCATGACTCATCAGACAAACTGAAAAAAATAAGCTCTGAGAGAAAGGATCATCTCTCTCTGCTTTTGTGGGTTTCGAACACAAAGAAACAGTAGCTCATGGCAGGTCCCCACAGCCCAGCAAAGCTTTGTAGGCCTGAAGAGAGAAGGGAGAAGCTGCCTGTCCAACTCATCTATTGAAAAAATGTACTTTGCTGTTAGTGTTACTGCTTACACAGTTTGGCCTCTCCTGGGTTTCTGTAGAAAGGAGAGCCAAAGCTACATGCCCTGTTGCTCTTTAGAACAGAAGATGGGTTGCTCTTAATGGTTCAAATCGAGAATCAAAGGCCTCTGCTTGAAAAAGAGTGGACTTAGGGCTGCCTGCTGGTGTCGCGTCTCTCTCCATGTGCCAGTTGTCCTCCTTGAAGGGCCCTGGATTGCATTCCTTTCTGTTGTTTTCTCCCAGTTAAAAGAAGCAAAAATTTTAAATGTGCTTATAATTTTATATATTTTCATTGGGTTTTTTTCAAGCACTAAAAATATATTGCTTTTTGTGTGGCTTTGGAAGATTTTTAGGGGGTGTTATGGAGCATCATTGCATAGTTTTGTTGGCTGCATTGCAAAATGTAATGGCTTTTTGAGGATGTTGCTGATTGCTAAATTTGTTTTTAGAACTGTCAGGTTTTCTGTGGTTTATAATTTTATTAAAACCAGTATGGAATATTGAGAAAAGAACTTGTGATTAATTTCCAATATAATATTTTCTTGCATAGTTGGTGAAAATATAAGTTCTCTGTTTTATTTTCAACATAAAATGTTATAAATAATTTACATTATTGAGACACTCAAATTAATTGTAGCAGTAATGCTAGTTATTGATAACGAGCTTGTTTTGAAGAATGTATTTCCCAGAATTAAC
Organism: Antrostomus carolinensis; assembly: GCF_000700745.2. Taxonomy (NCBI): domain Eukaryota; kingdom Metazoa; phylum Chordata; class Aves; order Caprimulgiformes; family Caprimulgidae; genus Antrostomus; species Antrostomus carolinensis. Next base: position 39,833 of record NW_010294756.1, read on the forward strand.
TGGCCTAGTAATAGATGTTTTCATTCATGAAGGAATACCATATAGCTTTAAAATGCTTTATTAACTGTTGTTTGTTTGTTGGTTTTAGTTTAGTTTGTGTTTTATGTGTTGTTTTGGTTTGTTTTGTTTTTTTAAGTAGAGGGCCATTTCTACTTCTAATACATTATTTATGTTTGAAAATCACTACAGAGATGGGACAGGATCTGCCATCCTTACATGTGTCAGAATAGTTTAAATAAAGACCCTGGCAGTCATTACTGATAATCACTGCTTTGAAGTACAGGCTTTAAGTTGTAGAAAAGCCTGTGTATTGTAGAGGTTGAAATGAATGGAAGGAAACACAGTGAAAATTTTAGACAGTTATGAGAGGAAGGATGGAAGGACAGTTTGTATACTAAGTATGTGTCTGAGTGCTTTATTGAACAGAGGCACTTCAGGCTCTAAGATTTTGAGAAATTATTAAAATGATACTGGAGATGATGAAAGCAGATTGAAGACATGCAAAGAAAAGAGTGAATGGTGAGATAAGTACATCAGTTTTGAACTAACGTTGCAAATAGGTGATAATTGTACCATTTTACCAGCATGAATGTGAGAGATTCAGAGTTCCTGGGATGAAAAACATGAAAATTCTGAAGAGGAAAAAAATAGAAAAATATTTGAAAATTAAGTCATGGGAAAACAAAACAAAATAGACTTGGAGTGTAGCAGCTTTTGGTAGACAAAATTCATGGGTCCATGATATTTTTGCAACTTACAGGTAATACATTGCGTGATTTAAGGAAACAGAGAGAAGAACAGATCTTGGAAAGAGATTATTAGAACAAAATCAAAGAGTCAGAATAGCAGACAGGAAGCAAAACAGAGCTCTCTACCTAAGGGTTGATTTTTGGAAATTCTTATTTGACATTTGGGTATTTGGTCATTAAAAAATAATTTAAAAAAATTTATGAAAAACAAATTGTGAGATTGAGAGAAATGACCTGGGGCATAAAAAGATTTCAAGTAGAACATTGGTGGCTAGCCAAATTTTATCTTTTAACAATGATTTAAATTATTCTGAGATAACTATTTTGTCTTCTGTAGAGAACCCTGTAGAAGTTTTTCTGTAAATTCATTATTATTAAAATCAGTGAAAATGTGCACAAGTGCTATTATTTTTGATTCTAAAGCTTGACTATTTATTTAGCTAATTTGGCTGAGGGTGAATCCAAATAAGTACTCAAACTGGAATTTGAAATAAGCCACTTCCATTCCCTTTGGAGATGCTCTTATTCTAGAATAAATCAGAAATTATTATTCATTCAGAATTATTTTAGTAGATAAGATGTCAGTTAATTAGGAATTAGCTAATAGTTAAAGGAATACTGATCCATTTCATATTCTTTTATTTTGTTCTAAGTATAGAATCATATTTTTGTATTTTGCTTCAGACACAATGAATCTTGTCAAGTTGCTTGTCAAGTTCATTATTTCATCTGTGGTCTAACATGTGATACCTCCAAAGATGACCACGATATCTCCAAACAGTGTAAGACTTTTAAATTATTAGTGCTTTAAGAGGATTCTGGGAGTTTAAGGGATCCACAGAAAGAATGAAAAACTGTAATTAAGTTGTCCCAAATGGTAAAAAAAGCACATTCTGAAGTATTTACCAGTGTAACTATGTGTTTAAATTAAAGCATGCACTGAAGTTTTTCTGGATTAGGTTTCAAGAAGCAAGTGCCACAGCAGCACTTCCTTCTTATAGTGTTCTAGAGATGTAATGACTGATTATGTAGGACTACTAAACTGCTCTTCAAATTGCAAACTCTCCAAGACAGACTCTACTGTTAAGATAAATATTTCGCAGCTCTGTGTACACATTGAAGCTTAAAGTTATCCAATCTCATATTTTAAAAAATAACCCCAATAAGTTTACTTTAAATTTCATGCTTTCCCTACCATTAACAGCTTTCATAAACCCCCAAGTTTCTTTTTTTTCCCCCTCTTTTTTCCTATCCTCATTTTTTCACCTAGCCACAAACCCTGTGTAGCATCTTTGGCTAACAACACCCCTTCCCCTCCCGCCCCCCAAACAAAACAAAAAAAACCCAAAAGCCCCAAACAAATCCAGTTTAGCAGCCTGTCCCTGGGAGGCATGCATCTGAAGAGTTCTGTAAAGGTTCTAGGCACTAATATGTTAATCCTTATTTAGGGTCTGTCTTGACATAAAAAGCAATACCAGATTTTGCATAACTATGCACAATGGGTTATAATCACATCTCCATTCAATTATTTTAGTGGGAACTAGCAATATGGTCTTTGCTCTACAGAAATTCTTTGGCTTGAAACTGAGTCAGACCTCATTGAGTGTTGTGTTGCTTCTAGTGAATAAAACTGCATGAACTGCTCTAAATAACTTCGCTTAATGAATAAGGAACATATCATGTCACTGCATTTTTGTATGTTAAACTTGCCAGTTGATGTGTACTTCAGCTTTTACCATGAAAGATGCTGTTTAGGGTAAGAAACGACATAATTTTGTTGGATAGGAATGCCAACCTGAGATGTCATTTGTACAGAAAGTTTTTCTGTCCCATGCAGAAAGAATTTATGTCTTGTTTTTCCCCTGCAAGAGTCATGAAGTAGCAATCAGGGATACACAAGAGCTCTATTCATGTGGGTTTGCTGTTCATGCTGCCAGTGATAGATAAGTGGTGTTCACTTGCTGCTCGCTGCTATGCAAATTACAGTCCCAAAGAGTAGTATATGTGGAGTTCTGAGGTGGTGATTAAGGCAAACTCTGTTAGAGTTTTTAATTGTTATTAGTCTTGTATATAACAGCAAGTGAGTTTATATAAGTGCTCCTCTAACTCAAACTGCTGATAAATCACTATGAACTTGTCTATTTTAGCACTCCAGTGGTTTTAGGCCAAGCTTCTTAGAAACCATGTACCCATATCTCTCTCTTTCAAAAATAACGAATGATAATAAGAAAAAAACCCCAAAACATATGCCCACAGTTCTCAACTGGTTTTAACTTAGAAGAGTTTATCATCTGCTTTGTTTTACAGCTTGTGAAGCATCTCTGGGAGTTTGATTTCTTAATTGTTTTATTAAATACCCGTGTTTATCTGCTCATTTTTTTCCATAAGTGTGCTGTCTCAATGCCCTATTCTGTTTTGAGGAGTGGGTTCTACCTCATTTTCTTTCTTCTTTTGTGAAAGAGATGAAAATGCTTCCTGTTTCTCCCACCTGTTTAGTTATTACAAACCAGTTTTTGTTGTGTAAAAACAAAACAGATGGAAGAAATGAGAGACATTTTTATTGCTTTCACAAAAGGAGAACAAAGTCCGTTATTTTAGCAGATTTTTATTGTTTTCATTATGCATTTTTTTTTCTTAATCAGTTTTTAATGTTAATAGTTATGCAGAGTATCAGTCTTGTCCTAATCTTTCAGGAACCACCACTTCATGAGGAGAGATTCCCACTTACTGATCCTGGCTTTCAATTTAATATAAGTAATAGTCTTCCATATAATTCTGGAAAAAATATTTTCTTTTCATATACATTGTAGAGTTGTTTTTTTTTCTTCCGCACTGTACATATTTAGTCTTAGATGAAGATGAAGTTATGTAGCTTATGCTGCATAACTTCAGTGATCAGTGGAGTTTTGTAAAAGTGGATGCTCCCAGCCCTGGTCAAATGACAATCAGTAGATGACTTTGGAGCTTGCTATCAGAGCTGAGCTTTTTCAGACTGCTTTTTTAGTTGGCATACAGTTGCATTTCGAAATTTTATGCAGTGATGCTGTTGAACTAGTAATTCTAATAGTTATTTTAGGGGAATGTAGAATCCTCTGCTTCATTTACGTTTGCAGGTCTGGAAATTCAAATAGCGCCTTAAAACTTTTAAGCATTTTTAGCAGTCTTTTTTTGTAGTTTTGAAAAAACTGAGAAAATTAATCTTAAATCCTCCTGACTCATAAAAAATTAAATTTTAACAATGTTAATTTGTATGGGGTATGCATAGCTGTTTGCTGTGAAATTAATTTTTTATCAGTATTTCTTCTGAAAAGACCATCTAATTTCATTTTATCATGCTTTCTCTATTTTTAATCATAGTCAGAACATCATAGATTTTTAAAATTACATGAATCCTTTGCCTTAAAATATGGTAGAGATGAGTACAAACATGGAGAGAGGCAGATAAGGTCTGATTTTCATTAGCTAGTTATTTTGATTATAAGACTGCAAGTGTGTAGCCATCAGGAATAAAAGATAAATAATTAGGAGGCACAGGTGAAAAAAAAAAGCAGCAGCAATTAAGAAGACTGGAAAAATTTGGAGAAATAAAAATAAAGACAGTGTAAAGAAAGCTTAATGGTAGTATGCATGAAATGATCAGGGGTTTATGTGAGGGTTGGAATAAAGAGAGAAGCTACAGAACCAGGAAGAAAGTAAGGTAAGGGTAAAAAAAAAGAAATAAATACAGTGTTCCTCTGATGGAGGAATTTGTTCATTGTGTTCTCAGAAAAGTAAGTAGTAATACTTCATAAAAAATATATTTGTTTTTCTGTATTCAAATTATCTACTGAATTGCATGCAAGCTTTTAAACAACTTGGATTATAGCTGTTCCCTTTAGACAGAAATCAATTCTTCATCTTTGTAAAGTGCTCAATGCCTTCACAGGACACACAGCAGGCTGAATAGGAAGTCTTCGTTCTGATTTTTCCCACTTTTACATAGTTACAGTTAACTGCATATGACGCACATTGTTGTATTTGTGATTAATTCCAGGGAATGACTTGAATTCTGATAGCAAGAAAATGGTGTATTTTCTGTATGCAGTGTGAGTCCAGCACCAGCAGCCGTGTTGCTTTGTTGAGCTTTTGAGAAGCTCTGGCGGCCTGCAGGCTGCCCTCCTTACGCTCTCAGCAGCAGTTAGCAACTGCCCCCTGTACCCCTTTCAGACGAGCATCCCCATTTCCACCACTTCCATGCTAGGATTCATGTCCTCCTTCCTTCATCTATCTGCCATCCTCTGGCAGCAGCGTCATGTCTAGTCCCCACACAAACAGGTCTCCACTCCTGCTTAAGGCCGTTCTTAGGACCCTGGTTGGCAAGGGAAGGCTCACGGGTGAAACTGAGAACGTGTGTAGAACCAAGAGGGGTTCTGTGTATGTAGCCATGGTGTGTGAATGCTGCCTTGGATCTTCTTACAGACTGCTGTGTTTGGGAATTTCACAGAGAAGCAATGTGCTTGTGCCGTACTTTGCGGTGTAGTGTAAAGATTCCTAAGCTAGAAATGAGCAGTAAACTGGTGTAGCAGCACAGCTGGAGTCTATTTTCATTTTGTTTCAGGAGCTCTAGAATTCATCCAGTGCCCAATTCAAGCTAATCAGAGTGTCTTTACATAATAGTGCCATTTGTAGGCACACAGAACAACAAATTCTTTTGATGAAACAAAACATTGCGGTATTCCTTTTGAAACATTTGGATGCTTACAGATTTAAATATTTCAATATTTTACTTGGGGGAAAAAAAGTAAAGTGAAATCTGATTGTCAAACAATATGAATATCTGGTTTATTGGAGTATGCTATCTATAGAAGCACTTGTTTTTCTGTTTAACAAAGGAAATTTCTGCTACAAAATTCATCAGGTTGTTTTGATGGGACAAAAGCAAATTGTTTGCACAGTGTTATGTTAAATCTAACATTTAAATATAAGGAAAATCATTAAAGAGAGATTTCAGTTTTGTCTTAGGATCTTGATTTGGGTGATCTGATTTCTAAAAGCAGCTTCAAAAATTTCAGTCTTTATTTTGTTGTCTAAAATATGTTATCTTCCTGTCTAGTCATTTTATTTATATTCATATCCATATTTTATCTTGGGTGGTGGATTTTTTTTGTTTGGGGTTTTGGGTTTTTGTTTTTTTGTTTTTTTGGTTTTAGACTTAGAGTTTGTTAGATGATGCAGAAAAGGAGTGTAAATCATACTTTATTGTAGTGTGACTTAAATGAATATATTCTCTGGTTTGTGATCTGTGAGTGACAGTAAGCTTGCAATATTCTGACAAGGGTCTGGCATATTTCTTAATGGTGCAGAGAATTGTGTTTCATTACTTTCAAGAAACTGGTTCTTTATTATATGACTTATCTTGAAGCCATGATCTCATATATATTGAAAGCTAGTAAGTCATTTATTCTCTGTCATTTTTTTAATGCACAGTCTGGAATAAGCTCTTTTTTTTACTAACCGTACACTTTAGAAAAACGTTAGAACAAAACCAAGTAATTGGTCTGTGAGAAACTTGAGCATAAATGTGGCTACAGTTTTCTTATATGCCTAAGCAGAGACCCTGTCCATGCTGAAGAAGTTACCTTTTAAGAGAATTCATGTTGTAAGAGAATAAACAAGAACATACGATGCTAGGGCTGCAGGAGGAGTGTAACAGCCCAGGTTGGATCATCCTAAATGCCATATCCTACATTTATTGTTAATTGTATTTGTTAAGAAAGCATGTTACTTGCTAAATAGCACTCAGTAAATATCTGGTTTTACAGTTCTATGTTTGTCTGTACAGAGGTATTTAAAGCAATATGATAGGCTCTAAGAAAGCATAGTACCATTGCTTAAGGAAAGCCATACTCCTCAGCTTATCCCTGTAGAAGTTAGAGTTTATCTTTTCTTGAGATTAAATCTTGGGTCTTTTCATAAGATATTTTTACTGTGTATTGCACTTACTGCATGCCTATCAGGCTCCAGGACTTCCAATAACTTTTTTCAATAAGAAATTCTTTGTCTTAAAATGTTCTAGAGCAGTGCTTTTACAAGAGAGATACTGAAATGTTTTGCTTTGTCTAATTCTGAATATAACACAGGAAAGAAAAGAGTCCAGCTTGAAAAAAAAAAAAAGGAAAAGTCTGAAATATTTCCCTTACCTTTGACAAAGCTCCGAAGTCTAGTTTCATTTTTCTTGTCTTTGTGCTTTCTGATGTCTTACACTGAATCAATCAACTTTCATTTTCCTCAATTTTTCCTTAACCAAGGCAGGTTATGCCTGATCTCCGCAAGCAGTTGAGTCAAAAAGTTCACAGATGATTTGCTCTTCCATTTACTTGGAATATAACTCTACTGGAATTAGAATTCCTTTGGAATTGGAATGCAGCTCCATATGAGTTAGTCTGTTCCCCAGGCTTCTAAGTGAATTTATTTCCAGTCATCCCCTTGCCTCTTTTTGTTTGCTTGAATCAAACTATTTTATTAACGGATTACTGTATTAAAATACTTTTACTAATCAGACTTGTAGAACATTCAGAATGTTCAGCTGCAAGTCAATGATGAATACAAAACTTAGGAAAAGTTAAGGTTCTGCTTGCACCTATAATTTCCTATTTCTAAATGCTCTAATAATAACTTTTAACGTTGGGGTTTTTTTCCCTCATGTAAAGAGTATTTGATGGAATATCTTTATTCTGAAAAGGGAGTCATCCTTTCAAATCATCAGGAAGTGAAGATCTGTGGAAACTTAAAAGTGTGATCTCTTAATTTTCATAGATTCATTAAGGTCTTTGTAAGTGTTTTAGCATTTCTGAGAGCTTTTTCTCTTTAAGATACATGCGTTGCAACTTTAAAAAGATATGAGTGGGTGAAAGAAGGGAAGATGATCAGAAGAATCAACTTTTCTTTCCTCTTCTGTTTTGTCTTGCTGTTTTGAAGTCTCATCTGCCTCTTCCTATCTTTCCTTCTCCCCGTCTTTTCTTGGTCTTTCCTTGTTCGTTTTAACCCTTTTGGTGATTAGCTCTTAATCCTTCTTTCCTTCTCATGTCTTTTCTGCTTTCTTTTGCTCTGTCAGATTATTGCTGAAATTACCTTGATTTTAGGTGCTCTGGACAGTATCATTGTTAATCTTCCTAACTGAACTGTATAAAATTAAATAAACAAACCTGTCCTCTGTGTGCATACTATGGTAGAAGTGGATGGATTAGGAATAGTTATAAGTTTGAATCCTGGGACCTGGGAGTGTTTTTAGTTCTTTACTGTTATGTTGCCTTTTGTCCATGACACCATTAAGTTGATGAATGCCAGTGTCATGTTACTGGTATTTCGCTACTAGATTACATAACTTAAATGTTGTCATAATAACTGTAGTTTAGGGCTACGTGATCATAAAACATTTCAGTAAGCTTATGTTAAGTTTATATTAAGCTTACAGTAAATCGACATTTATCTTTTTCTTTTAAATATACATTGAGTTTAGTTGGAAGCATAGATGACAGAGAAGATGCTTTATTAAACTTATTGTTTATCTCCTTCCTCATTTTTTTTCCTAAGATGTAATGCTGTGGATTGGCAATGTAAATGATTCTTGCTGAAAAGATTATTAATTGTTGGCAGGATTTGTGGCAAAGATGATTTAAGGAAAGACCTAAGCAAAGATGAGGAACTCATTTGTGATTTGGAAACAGATTTTGGTGAGGAAATTCGTGGTGAACTTGCCAGAAATTGCTAAAAGATGTTCTGACCATAATGACAGGTAAATGACAAAATTATCTTATAAAATTTAGTGATCTAGTCAGTCTTGTACTTATAGTAACTGTTCATAGTGGGGGCTAACCTGTGATGGCCCTGTACATGGAATTAATCGGTACAGTATGTGATCTTTAAGATCTTTCTCTATGTATTGTGCCATTTTATAAGTGACTTATAGGGCTACATGTTTCTGTAGAGGAGGAAGATACTAAAAGTTTGATGATAAAAGTAAGCAGAAGTAAAATTAACTCAGTGTATGCTCATATTACAGTCAAATTGTGATTATCTCACACATCTTTAAAGGAACTGGCTTAATTTAGCTACTTTTGATACCTCAAGAGTAAATTTTTGACACAGAGAAAGTCAGTGTACTTTTCAAATCTGTGAAACTTGAGGTCTGTGCTGATGCAACTGTGCTTTTATCTCTACTCCTAATCTTTTAGGTGTGAATAAAGGAGCCACAGTTGCAACTTTTGACTTCAAAGTAGACAAAATCTTCCCTTGGTAGACTCAGTATATCTGGTAATGACATGTAGGATGAAGGAAAAAAAAAAAAAAGAGCTTTCCAGTTCATTTAGAAAGATCTGCTTAGACTTCACTGAGGTGAGAAAGCCAAATCATAGAATCATAGAATCATAGAATGGTTTGGGTTGGAAGGGACCTTAAAGATCATCTAGTTCCAACCCCCCTGCCATGAGCAGGGACACCTTACACTAGATCAGGTTACTCAAAGCCTCATCCACCCTGGTCTTAAACACTTCCAGGGAGGGGGCATCTACAACCTCTTTGGGCAACCTGTTCCAGTGTCTCACCACCCTCACACTAAAGAACTTCTTCCTAATATCTAATCTAAACCTACCCTCTTTCAGTTTAAAGCCATTCCCCCTAGTTCTGTCATTAACTGATTGATAGGTGTGGAAATTAGGCACTGGGAGTGTTTTCTTATGAAAGATCCTGTTGTTTACTGGTTGTTGTCCCCAAAGTTTTTCCGTCATTCTTTTTAAGATCTAATTCTGAAAAAATTCAAAGGTGGAAAAAGACTTGACTTGGCTTGCATTAGCATTTGAACTGTAAAAAGGTGATATTCTACTAAGCTTAGTATAAAGGGGTTTTTTGAGAACTGAAAAGGGCAACAAAAGAAGATGCTAGTACTGGTGTATTGAGTATGGCTCAAGTGAAGTCTCTAAGGTAACTGCTTCAAGGATGCTTATAGCAACAGTTACTGCTGCAAATGGAATGCTGTCTTGTAAAAGGAAAGACTGACACTGCCATGTTTTACTTTAAAGATTCCCATCTTACTAGGCCATAGCAAAAGTCCTGAAGTCTTGCATTCATCGTTATAGCAATCTCCATAGCTATGGATTTTCAGTGGATTTTTATTGATGCGAGCATGTTATGCAGTAGTATTCGAAACAAAGATAACAAATATTTTGAATGAAATATTTTTTATAATAGTAAAATTCACTTGACTTGAGTCAGGGACTGGTTCCTGTCTTGGTCCAAACTGTTGATTAGATACCAAAAGAAATTGCATAGATCACTATTTGATGGCTAAAAAGCCCCCTTGTGAATGTTAGAAATGCATTTAAGATGATTCACTGTCTTAGAGACATCCGGAATAAACCCCAAGTTAATACACCTTAAATCTACAAATTTTGTACTTATTTAACAAGTTATTTATCTTATTTGGCATAGTTCTTGGTATTCTTGTAGGCAAGAAGCACTCTTACTATCTACATTTTCAGAATTCATAGAACTTTGTTTTACCCTTCACTCAGTTGTTATATACATTTGTGGTATCAGCTGCATTTTTCCCAGTTTTTGATGAGTTTTTTGGTTTGCTGGGTGGTAGGTTTATTTCATGACATCCATTGTGTGTATCTTTTTTTTTCTGTACACTCAGTGACTAAACTTGTTTAGTAAGTACGAGTCACTTGGCTTCCATCTTTTTCATGATGCCCTTCATAATTACATTTTTATTCATTCATTCTAGTATATTTATCCAACAATCAATCATCAATGTTTTAAGGCAAAAATCAATCTAGGTATGTAGTGCTTGTCATTCCTTTCTCAAGACAATTCCCTTTGAATATAGGTCTGTCTTCCCTATGACTCAAATTTGCTGAAAGTAATCCATTTTGCATTTCCCTGAAGTAAAACATGGTGATTCTTTCAAAGACAAGGAGGTAAGGTTACAGAGCTAGGCAGACAAGTTTTAAAACACAGACACCTGTGTACTACTACTATTATATCCATCATGCAAAACCTGCTAAAGGGTGTTAGCCCACGTGTATCCTGGTTAGAGCAAGCATCTATCCTGGGGAATAAAATTACAGAAAAATGAAGTAAGTAGTGGAAAACATAAGTGAAGATCAGACTGATGGGATAAAACAATGGAAAACAGATTGTAGGGTAATTTTACAGTTAAAGATATTTCTTGAGGGACTAGAACAAAGATGGCTGAGAATTTATATATTCTTTTTTGTTTGTTTTATTAGCTGAGCAGGAAATTTCAGAAAGAGATAATGTAGAAAGAAATAAAGCTTAAGAGAGCAAGTGGACTTTGGCCTCCAAGCCTGTAGAGGGCAACTGACCCAAGTATATTAAACTACTTAAATTATATAGTTAAGCAGATACTGATTAAGATTATTAGCGAGCTCTATAAACTTGTTTGAGGGAGCTACTTATCTGAATAATGTTATTACCTTGCCAGGTAAATTTCCATGAATATGCAGTCTTCCCTGGAGTGTCCTTCTCTGAGGGTTGTTTTTTTTTAACATGAAAATGTCTGGATAAAGTCACAAATAGTCCTGGTAATAGGGTTTAATGCTGCTTTTATCAGTGGACTATATTATAAGGTTTATTCTTGCTTGCTGTCTCCTTAAGAGTCCTGAAATGAGCACAGATTTGTCCTATTCCAGCTTTGATATTAAATTGAAAAGGAGGAAGTTTAAATCCTTTTGAACTAATGCAGATAGAGAATTCAGGTGCAGTGTATTTGTAGTGAAAGGGAAAGGATTTAAGATGCATCAAGTGAGGATCAGTAGAACACAGCTATTCAGAAGCATAAACTGATCTTAAGAGCTTTCCTTTCCTTGATGTCCAAGCATAGTACATCTGTCCTGTACTCTCTGTTTCTCAGGTATTGTCTGTTATGGTCAATATTGTCCATAAAGTCTCTTAAGAAATTAATGAGATAAAATGGTTAATGAATAGGAGGAAGTACTTAATACTGACAAAATAAAGACTAGATATAGCAATCCTGTAAAAGACCTGTTTAACTGTACTGAACTTGAACACAGAGCAGCTTAGATGGGAACAGAATTTTTTAAATTTTGAACTCCACAGCTAGAAGACTTATGGAAGTAGTACTTGAAACATACTTGTTTCTTAGAGCAATGAACATAAAGCAGACTTCTCAGAACAGGTTTGCAATGGCAATTGTTAAGATAAATGAGCATATATTAACCTTAGTTAATGTGTGAAAGTATAATATAAATACTGAGTTGTTTTGCTATAGTAAGAGAAATAGATAAACTCCCAGTCTTCATAATACACAATGAAGACAAACTTGTAGCCTCTTATCAGTCCTTTATTTCATTAAACTTAAAGTTCCTGGGCATTAGGAGAACAATATTATTGCAAAAGTTAGGTCATGAGCTGGAATTGAGATTTGTGGTATTTACTACTCAGTCTGTAGCCTTTTTACTTCGAGTCTTATTTTTTTAATTCTATCTATTTAGCAGCGTGCTTTTTCAGTAGCCTTATAAGGTAGCTGAATGCATAAATACCACAGTGGAAACAATTTCTGCGTCAGACTGTGCCTTCGTAATTAAGCAGTGGTTGGGAGGCTGTGACTCCCAGGTAGATGTCTATTTAGCAGCTCATTCCCATGGACCACACAGCTGTTTTTTTTTTTTTTTTAGTGACTAACTTTAAACTTCCTATGATATTAATGTTTTCACAGGCTCAACACCTGTAATACTGTAAGTATTCAAAGATTGTATCCAAAATGGAATTAGAACAAGGTTCTCAGCAGAAACAGTGGAAAGTTAGAACTGCTGTTGCAGTGTCAACGTTCTCAACGTATACAAACTTAAAAACCCTCTACAAAGGAAATACAAATTAGAGAGGCTTTATATAAGCGATTTTTTAAATTTTTTTAAAATATTTTTTTTAGTCAGGAATGTTGAATCATGAACCTTCAGGCAATTTCTTACTATGTAAACTGGAGCACAATTTTAACAGATATGAACTGTCATGTAATGCACCAAGTGGCCAAATCTGCTTATGCTGTCTAAAGATGTATAGAATGTGGAGGATACGTTTTCTGTTTTCCTTCCCCAGGCTGTATATGGCCACCTTAAGCTAATTTTTATGGTGATTTGATAGGTTAGATCATGTAATATCTTTCTGGGTGCAAAAGTTGATTTGAATTCACCAAATTGAATGTATATGTACATGTGCGCATATATATATA